>NC_084557.2:54103191-54108191 GCF_033978685.3 Nerophis lumbriciformis
CTTAAGAAAGGGGCGGACACATAATGCTTCAACCAATGAGCGTCCGTCCTTCTATTTGAACAGCGCCCGTCTGTCAATCATTCTATGACCCCGCCCTCCCTTCTAGCACTCTCTGTCAAGCTTTCAAAGTGTTTTTACTCAGTCGCCATATTGGCTGCGGGGAAGGACCTCCGTGCGGTGTCTCGTCTGTTTGTGGCCGACCGAGAGTGACGAGAAGCGGCTGCAAGTTACGCTCAGGCGACCCCTGCGGTTGTTGACGTTCGCATGGCATAAAAGTGTTTTTTCCACCCCCAGACGACGATTTTTTTTATTTTTTGGATATTACCCAGCAAGGATAGTTCGGTTTGTTGTTTTTTTCCACCAAAAAACTGGACGCTCCCGGCTTTTTTTGTGTGGTTTTCCCGTGTCTTGTCGGTGGTGGAGGCGGGGAAACATGTCGGATGTTCGACTATCCAGCGGCAGCCCGACCTTGGAGCGGGGCGAGCCGCGCGTACCGGAGCACCCCAAGCCGTCAGCCTGCCGGAACCTCTTCGGCTCGGTGGACCACAACGAGCTGCAGCGGGATTACAATGCACACATGCGGGAGATGGAGCAGGCCGCCGCCGCCAAGTGGGGCTTCGACTTCGCCGCGGACAGCTCGCTGGACACCGACGAGATCCACTGGCAGCGGCTGGACTGTCGCGACCTGCCCGGCTTCTACTCTCGGCCGCCGCGGACGAAGCGGAGTAACCGCCTGGATCTAACCGGGAATCATAGCTGCGTCGCGGCGGCGACCACCACCTGTGTGCCGGTGGAGCAGTGCAGGAAGAGACCCGCCTGTCACGGTACTTATCACCGGGACACTTTTATCTCCCCTCTTTTTCAGCATTTTTCACCCTTTTTTATTAATTTTTATTTAATTATTTTTGACCGTTTTTTCATTTTTCGCAGAGCCCTCCAACACAAGCAAAAGGTCTCACAACAGCCCGGGGGCCGAAGTCGCGTGTCCGAGCCGGGGTCGCTCGGCTGAACACACGCCCAGGAAGAGCAGCGGCAGCCCGGGAAGGCAAACGTGAGACGGTGAGTTTTTTTTTTTTTTTTATTTAATTTTAATTTTTGCCACCTCTTTTATAACACGAACTCCCCGCGTTGTTGTGTAAAAAAAATGGCGTGTTGTTGTCCTCCTTCACTAGTAGTAGTAGTAAAGTTGCCATGCACGCGCTTGTTTGTGCACTATTGGAGGGCGCGCGCACAGTCACTGAACACCTAGGTCGCGCGCACTACGTGAGTTGTAAACAAGGCGCGTGCACGAGTAGTAGTAACACGTCAGCAGACACTGCCCTCGGGCGCGTACGTGTCTGTGCGCGCGCACGCGGGGGGGGGGGGGCGTTGCTTCTCTGCACATCTGTCTGCGGGCGGAAGACACAAACTACAACTAAACAAAGTCTTTTAACTTGCAGAATGTTGACTAATACGATATTATTATATGCATCATTAGCATATTTCACCACGGAGAACATGCCTTTTGCTTTTTTTTTTATTATTAAATCAACAAACACAAGATACACTTACAATTAGTGCACCCTCCCTCCACCCCCATTTACACTCATTCACACAAAAGGGTTCTTTCCTTCTGTTATTAATATTCTGCTTCCTACGATATATATCAATGCAGTCTGCAAGGGACACAGTTATTAATATAACAATATATATCCATACAGTCTGCATGGGATACAGTTAATAATAACAATATAACAATATGTATCAATGCAATCTGCAAGGGATACAGTTAATAATAACAATATATTAGGGATACAGTACATGATTGTGTGTGCTGCTGGTCCACTAATAACACTTAATTTTACTCATTTTCATTAATTACTAGTTTCTATGTAACTATTTTTATTTAATTTTAGTTTATTTTTTGCTCAAGAAAATGTTTATTTTTACTGTTTTTTTTGTTGTCAATGAAATGAGATTGTTTACAAAGGGTTCTTAAAAGCAGGTCCACCTTCATTTATGTACCGTATTTTCCGCACCATAAGGCGCCCTGGGTTATAAGCCGCGCCTTCAATGAACGGCATATTTCAAAACTTTGTCCACCTATAAGCCGCCCCGTGTTATAAGCCGCATCTAACTGCGCTAAAGGAATGTCAAAAACAGTCAGATAGGTCAGTCAAACTTTAATAATATATTAAAAACCAGCGTGATGTGGGCGCGCATGGAGTCGTATATCAACATGGACGGAGCTGCGTGAAAAAAGCCACCCGGCCTCTTCGCGTAAACTTAAACTTCCCTTAACCACTCGCTCATCTTTTCTTCATCCATCCATCCCTTCGAGTTAGCTTTTATGATGACGCCGGCTGGAAAGGTCTCTTTTGGCAAGGTCTTCCTTTTGAATATCACCATGGGTGGAAGTTTCTGGCCATTAGCATGGCAAGCTAGAACCACAGTGAAGGATGACTTCTCATTCCCTGTGGTGCGAATATTCACCGTACGTGCTCCCGTTGTATCCACAGTGCGGTTCACAGGAATATCAAAAGTCAGTGGAACCTCGTCCATGTTGATAATGTTCTCTGGCCGGATCTTTTTTTCAGCTATCTTGTTTTTACAATATGCACGGAAAGTAGCCAGCTTTTCTTGAACGTCTTTAGGCAGTTGCTGTGAAATAGTAGTCCGTGTGTGGATGGAGAGATTGCGTCTTTTCATGAACCGGAAACCTGTCGCTTAGTAGGAGCCATTTTGTGGTCTTTACAGATGTAAACACACAAAGGAAATGAAACGTAATATCCGCGCGCTTCTTCTTCTTCTACGGGGGCGGGTGGTTGCTTACAGTAGAAGAAGAAGCGCTTCCTGTTCTATGGGGGCGGGTGCTTACCTTGGCGGTTGCTTGCGTAGAAGAAGAAGCACTTCCTCTTCTACGGGGAAAAAAGATGGCGGCTGTTTACCGTAGTTGCGAGACCGAAACTTTATGAAAATGAATCTTAATATTAATCCATATATAAAGCGCACCGGGTTATAAGCCGCACTGTCAGCTTTTGAGTAAATTTGTGGTTTTTAGGTGCGGCTAATAGTGCGGAAAATACGGTACACTCCAATTAGGGAACACAACAACAGATTGCATATAATAAATATATAAACAACATTACATTTTCAAAACAAGCATGTGAGAACTTACCATCTATTTCTGTTGTTTTGGCATCATTATCGGTTTCAACCATACAACTTTGTACAGTTAAAAAATGCTGAATAAATGTTTTAAAGAAAGTAATACTAAGTGAATATCTATTTTTGACCTTTAAAAATAAACCTTCTTCCGTATAATGAAATGGACAAAATCACTAAAGTACCAGAAACCACATCAAGCTTCATAAACAAACCAACATGCTTTAATGTTTGCACGTTTTAATGTCCACACTGCTGCAGTCTGAGCTTTTGAATGTGTCATTGTGCATGTTGTTTAGTGTACTTCAGGATAATAACCTTGCAGCATGTTACGTCGCCGTGCAGAGCGTTGAACTTGCACGTTTGAGTGCACACTATCAACATGTACTTGACTTGCAGATGCATATTGTTGCAGCTTGTTTATAATTCGGAATAACAACCTTTCAGTTTGCATGGCATGTCTTAAAGTTGAATTTCCAGTGTATTTTGATATTTGAATGACTAATCCTTGCATGGCAACCACCTCATTTGCATCTTACGTCAGACGGAAGAACTTTAAACTTGTATTTTTAGTCTTCATCTCCAGCCTTCTCTTTTTATATTATTGTTGTTGTTTTTCAATTAATGTGCAGCCTTTAGTGTTTACATGTTCTCCACAAATGCAAAACTTCCTAATTTGCATGTAATGTCACTATGGAACACGCTAAACTTCCCTTGTTCGTATGTATTTATTATATTATTATTTTTTTAGTATTTATGTGCATGTTCCCTTCAGCATGCATGTTGGATAATCATCATTTACAGCCTTGAAATTTGCATATTATGTATAAACTATTTTAGTATTAATGTGCATGCTCTTTGCAGAATGCATGTTGTTAGTTTGTGAGCTAATAAAGAAATATAATCATAACTTTACAGCCTCATAATTATCAAAATGTGTTGAGTGTGAATGTTCCTGCAGGGTTTAAAGCATTAAACTGACCTTCATGTCACTGCACTAAATGTTCTTTTTAGTTCTTTGATTTCATTTCTTTGTGCATGTTGCCTTCAGCTCTTAATGGTTTGTGATCATCTTAGCTTTCTAATTTGCATGTTGACTCACTGCTAGGTGCATAAATATGCATAGCTTTGTTTTTAATATCTTGTAATGTAGTAGCATGCTGCTTAGAACGGTAATAAAACTTGCACATTAAATATTAATTTGCTCGTGTTAGTAGTTTTTTAATAGATCTTGCAATATTTTGATTAAAGTGACACGCCCTCTGCCAAATGTCATGAATTAGAAATGGCTTTTTATTACATGAATAGAAGTTTACAAGTATTTAAGACATGTTTTCTTCTCCATGCATTGTAGTTAGAATAATGCCAAGGCTCGTGTTCTATATTGCACCAACTTCTGTAAAAATGCAAAAAAACAATTATAAAAAATGTTCTGGACTTTTCCTCAATTTAAACTCACTGTCTTATGTCAGCATTTTTACAAGGCTTTATGTAAGATATTCCTACATATATTTATTTATGTACGTATGTTCTGTCTTTTTATACTTGATATTTAAAAGGCTCATTTAATCATTGATTGTGTTTGTGTCTTACAGAGCTGAAGAAGCGTGTCCGACATTGGAAAGTCTTCAGTCGGTGTCGGTCAAACTTATTTTATTTGGGTGATATTTTATTTTTTAAGCATTTTTATTTTTATTTGATCTCATTTTGGAAGAAATTAAGTACACATCTTATGAGAAACATATCAGCTCTCCGTGAGGACGCTGTTGAAGCACTGAATAACAAAAAAAAACTTTAGAAAAAAACAAAAACAAACTTTTTTTGGCACTCAAAATGTTTCTTTTCCAGTTACTGCC
>NC_084557.2:54113191-54178191 GCF_033978685.3 Nerophis lumbriciformis
TATGTTTCATCATACTGTACTTCATGTCTTATCAAGTCTGGGGGGAAATGTCACATGACAAGTCTCTATGACGTCACTTCTGAGAATCCAGCATGTGCAGTAGTGATCATGAAACTTTATTGCACTTTTTCTACTTAATGTTGTGGCGTCTTTTGTTCTTTCGCTTCCTTTTTTCATGCACTAAAAATGAGCAAATGTGTAAAAATAACTTGTGTGCATGTGTGTGTGTGTGTGTGTGTGTGTGTGTCTCCTCAATACTTGAACCTCGGAAACAGGCCCCCGAAAACCAAAGACCAGTCTCGTAAGGCAGGGTTCTTAAAAGGGAACTGCACTTTTTTTTTTAGTTTATTTTGCCTATTGTTCAGAATCATTATGAGAGACAAGAACACACATGTCTTTTTTCATGAGGATTTTAAAGATGACAGAAAAAGCTTCGAAGATGTGGCTAAAGAGAGTCAAGGTTGAAGCCTTCAAACCTTCTAAAACAACTTCAACATTTTATATACACATTGCAAGTATATATATATATATATATATATATATACATATATATATATATATATATATATATATATATATAATGTAGTAACAGACACCTTCATAACTATGTAAAATATACACACTGCAAGTATATATATATATATATATATATATATATATATATATATATATATGTGTGTATGTGTGGGAAAAAAAATCACAAGACTATTTCATCTCTACAGGCCTGTTTCATGAGGGGGGTTCCCTCAATCATCAGGAGATTTTAATGGGAGCATTCACATACCATGGTTTATATAGGGCACAGAGTGGGTGGGTACAGGCTGGCGTAGGGGCGTGGTGATTGGCTCATGTGTTACCTAGGAGGTGTTTCCGTCTGTGGCGGCATGCTGTTACAATTTCGCTGCGCTTGTTGAGGGATGACAGGTCTGGACGGTAAATAATAAACAGTTTCTCTTTCAAGCATAGGTTGCATCTTTTATTACCACTATTGTAAGGTGTGCTGGATGCAAGAATTTGCCATGAAGCGCATATGCCAAATTTTCAAAGAGAACGGCCTACGGATCATGATTGAAGCCAACAAGCAAACCGTCAACTTCCTTGACGTCACTTTCAACCTGAGAAATAACAGCTACCAACCATTCACGAAACCCAACACAACACTCCAATACGTGCACCATGACAGCAACCACCCACCCACCACCACGAAAAGAATACCTACCGGAATTAATAAAAGGCTATCGATGCTGTCATCTAGCAAAGCTGAATTTGACCAAGCAACCCCCCCGTACCAAAAAGCCCTTGATGAAAGCGGATACAATTTCACCCTCACCTATGAACCCACGCCAGGAAACCAACCAAAAAAGAACAGAAAACGAAACGACATCATCTGGTACAACCCCCCATACAGCAAAAACGTCTCAACTAACATTGGACACAAATTCCTCAATCTGATTGACAAACACTTTCCCAAAGACAACACCCTAAGAAAAGTATTCAACAAGAACAACATTAAATTGAGCTACAGCTGCATGAACAATATACGACAAATTATCTCAAACCACAACAAAACAATTGCAAATGAGCCGTCGGCCCCCGGACAGAGCGACTCCAAAACCAACAAAGGCTGCAACTGTCGTTACTAAAAGTAGTTCCTCGGCATTAGCCCTTCCAGCAACAACGATGCCACTATAGCTTGGTCAATATGCGGGTCACGGCGTGTAAATCTAGCGTTGATGGTGGAATAGATGAGTTTCTATGACCTGCTTTGTTAGCTGCCTCTTGCTAGCCATTGTTTTTACGACTTGGAGCGCAGAGAAAAGAGAAAAGGTGTGTTCCTTTCTCACATCAGGATTGTGAGAGATGAGCACAATTCCCAGAAAAGGGCAACTTTGTAGCTCCACATCTTCACTTTCTAAGTTTGTAGCTCAAAAATGGGAGAAAAAGTGTTCCTTTTCTTACCATCACCATTATATAAATATTTGAAATGTTCTTCATTCCCCTGCTTCTTTAAGTCTTCTGCTTTTCGGGGGGAAATGTCGGTCAATTTGTGTTTGCTTCAGCTGGGTTTTTTGTTGGTGAACTTCATGTCGCCGACCCTTTTTCATCTCTTCCCTGAGTGGTAAGCGTGTTTAATATATCAGGCTAATGATAAGCGTGTTTAACATATCAGGCTAATGATAAGCGTGTTTAATATATCAGGCTAAAGTGAGGCCAGGCCGTGGGGGCCGTCGGGAGGACAACTGGCGTCTTAGCAACTGTCAGTTCTGCTATTTTGGGGTACAGTCACGCGCTGACCAAAGCCGTGGATATCAGCTGCTGCTGCTGCCTGACAATTGTTTGTTTTGATGTAAAGGGGGGGTGGCAGCACCTGTCGGCCGCTATCTGCTATCACGCAGCACAGCCGGGCCTCAGCAGACAGACACTCACGCAGCTGGGCTGGTGCAGTTGCCATGTTGGGGGGGGGGGGGGGGGGGGGCGCTCAAACTCAAGGCTTTCTCCAGGAATTAGACTGCATCCATGTGGTCACTCATTACATTTGACCAGTTCATTTGATTGTAATTGTTGTACTGTAATTCTGTAATCATGTTTATTATTGTGCTATGCAGGGCTTTATAGCAGAGTTTCTCAACCACAGGGCCCTGACCGCCCCCCCGAGGGCTGCCAAAGAATATCTGTTTCTCAGCTGTGGTCCGTGCGGGCCGCAGCGGTACTTGGCTGTAATGCACCTTCCCTCCACTTGTGGCACTAACCACAGTATGAAACAAACAGAAGAAGTCCGTGGCTAAAAAGTTCAAGAGTACAAGTGAAGTCGTCAGCGTGATTAGGAAAGCAGTATCATCTGACTGGGGAAGCAGTGGACTTCATTAAGTGTGGACTCTCACTATTATGTTAGATCCACTATGGACTGGACTCTCACTATTATGTTAGATCCACTATGGACTGGACTCTCACTATTATGTTAGATCCACTATGGACTGGACTCTCACTATTATGTTAGATCCACTATGGACTGGACTCACACTATTATGTTAGATCCACTATGGACTGGACTCTCACTATTATGTTAGATCCACTATGGACTGGACTCACACTATTATGTTAGATCCACTATGGACTAGACTCTCACTATTATGTTAGATCCACTATGGACTGGACTCTCACTATTACGTTAGATCCACTATAGACTGGACTCTCACTATTATGTTAGATCCACTATGGACTGGACTCTCACATTATTATGTTAGATCCACTATGGACTGGACTCTCACACTATTATGTTAGATCCACTATGGACTGGACTCTCACTATTATGTTAGATCCACTATGGACTGGACTCTCACATTATTATGTTAGATCCACTATGGACTGGACTCTCACACTATTATGTTAAATCCACTATGGACTGGACTCTCACACTATTATGTTAGATCCACTATGGACTGGACTCTCACTGTTATATTAGATCCACTATGGACTGGACTCTCACACTATTATGTTAAATCCACTATGGACTGGACTCTCACACTATTATGTTAGATCCACTATAGACTGGACTCTCACTATTATGTTAGATCCACTATGGACTGGACTCACACTATTATGTTAGATCCACTATGGACTGGACTCTCACTATTATGTTAGATCCACTATGGACTGGACTCTCACACTATTATGTTAGATCCACTATGGACTGGACTCTCACTATTATGTTAGATCCACTATGGACTGGACTCTCACTATTATGTTAGATCCACTATGGACTGGACTCTCACTATTATGTTAGATCCACTATGGACTGGACTCTCACTATTATGTTGGATCCACTATGGACTGGACTCTCACTATTATGTTAGATCCACTATGGACTGGACTCTCACACTATTATGTTAGATCCACTATGGACTGGACTCTCACTATTATGTTAGATCCACTATGGACTGGACTCTCACAAAAAGTGCAGTTCCCATTTAAACACTCACATACCGTATTTTCCGCACTATAAGGCGCACCGGATTATTAGCCGCACCTTCAATGAATGGCATATTTCATAACTTTGTCCACCTATAAGCCGCCCCGGATTATAAGCCGCGCCTACGCTGCGCTAAAGGGAATGTCAAAAAAACAGTCAGATAGTTCAGTCAAACTTTAATAATATATTGAAAACCAGCGTTCTAACAACTCTGTCCCAAAATGTACGCAAATGTGCAATCACAAACATAGTAAAATTCAAAATGGTGTAGAGCAATAGCAACATAATGTTGCTCGAACGTTAATGTCACAACACACAAAATAAACATAGCGCTCACCTTCTGAAGTTATTCTTCATTCGTAAATCCTTCGAATTCTTCGTCTTCGGTGTCCGAATTGAAAAGTTGCGCAAGCGTGGGATCCAAAATGGCCGGTTCCGTCTCGTCGAAGTCATCGGAGTCAGTGTCGCTGTTGTTGTCCAGTAGTTCTGTGAATCCTGCCTTCCGGAAAGCTCGGACCACAGTTGTGACCGAAATATCTGCCCAGGCATTTACGATCCACTGGCAGATGTTGGCGTATGTCGTCCGGCGCTGTCTGCCTGTTTTAGTGAAGGTGTGTTCGCCTTCGGTCATCCATTGTTCCCAAGCCGTTCGCAGTCGTGATTTGAATGCCCTGTTGACACCAATATCCAGCGGTTGGAGTTCTTTGGTTAATCCACCCGGAATGACGGCGAGTGTTGTATTTGTGTGCTTCACTTGTTTTTTGACACCATCTGTGATGTGGGCGCGCATGGAGTCGTATATCAACATGGACGGAGCTGCGTGAAAAAAGCCACCTGGCCTCTTCGCGTAAACTTCCCTTAACCACTCGCTCATCTTTTCTTCATCCATCCCTTCGAGTTAGCTTTTATGATGACGCCGGCTGGAAAGGTCTCTTTTGGCAAGGTCTTCCTTTTGAATATCACCATGGGTGGAAGTTTCTGGCCATTAGCATGGCAAGCTAGAACCACAGTGAAGGATGACTTCTCATTCCCTGTGGTGCGAATATTCACCGTACGTGCATTTTGTAGTCTGGTCTTTACAGATGTAAACACACAAAGGAAATGAAACGAAATATCCGCGCGCTTCTTTTTCTTCCGGGGGCGGGTGGTAGCTTACAGTAGAAGAAGAAGCGCTTCCTGTTCTATGGGGGCGGGTGCTTACCTTGGCGGTTGCTTGCGTAGAAGAAGAAGCGCTTCCTGTTCTACCGGGAAAAAAGATGGCGGCTGTTTACCGAAGTTGCGAGATCGAAACTTTATGAAAATGAATCGTAATAAAGCGCACCGGGTTATAAGGCGCACTGTCAGCTTTTGAGAAAATTTGTGGTTTTTAGGTGCGCCTTATAGTGCGGAAAATACGGTATGTGTCATGGAAATATGTATCCGTTCCCATGCACACGATGCAAACTTTAACCATTTCATGGTGGGTACTGTACATACTGTATTGTGTGGATACTGTTGGTCCATTCATGTATCGGTCTGTGCATTCACACACAAACACTGCAGCGTGGTCTGCAGTGAGCAGATGGCAGAGACATTACATTACATAGACTTGTAAAGAACATCATGTCATGGCTGGTTTGAGTTTACAATAATTTCTACAACTCTTATTTGTTTGTGATGTAGTGATTGGAGCACATACTTGTTGCTCACAAAAAACATTCATGAAGTTTGCTTCTTTTATGAATTTATTATGGCTCTACTGAAAATGTGAGGGTGAAAAGTATACATACAGCAATGTTAATATTTGCTTACATGTCCCTTGGCAAGTTGACCTGCAATAAGGCGCTTTTGGTAGCCATCCACAAGCTTCTGCTTGACCACTTGACCACTAAATTGCTGCAGTTCAGCTAAATGTGTTGCTTTTCTGACATGGACTTGTTTCTTCAGCATTGTCCACACCTTTAAGTCAGGACTTTGGGAAGACCATTCTAAAACTTTCGGACTTTATGAAAGGTCATTCTAAAACCTTCATTCTAGCCTGATTTAGCCATTCCTTTACCACTTTTGAGGTGTGTTTGGGGTCATTGTCCTGTTGGAACACCCAACTGTGCCCAAGACCCAACCTCCGGGCTGATGATTTTAGCTTGTCCTGGACAATTTGGAGCTAATCCTTCTTTTTCATTGTCCCATTTAAAGCAGCAGTTCCATTGGCAGAAAAACAGGCCCAGAGCATAATACTACCACCACCATGCTTGACGGTAGGAATGGTGTTCCTGGGATTAAAGGCCTCACCTTTCCTCCTCCATGTCGCGTGTGGTGCGCATGGTGATGCGGGGGTTTGTTCTCCCAAGATGCAAGGGACGAATCCGGACAGGACTTGCAGGTAATAACTTGATTTAATAATAAAATAACACAAAACTGGTACAAAACAGAAAACAAACCGACAGGAAGAGGTGCCGAACGCACTGGAAGCTAAGGCTAACACTTAGCACAAACTATGGAACTTGGCTGAGTCTAGGAAACAAGAACGAACTTACGTGGCAGTCGCGTGATGCAAAAACAAAGAAAGCAGAACAAGTGATGAACAAAGGTGGGCTTAAATAGCGTCTGTGATTACAACAGGTGCGCGTCAGAAACACAAGCAGCAGGTGGAATTAATATGTAACTATGGTAACCAACTCAAAGGTGCACAGACAGGAACAAAATGAGTCCAAGACTAACAGAAAACCCAAACAGAAATATGATCCGGGCAGCGGATCATAACACTCCAAACATATTGCTGGGTATTGTGGCCAAACAGCTCCATTTTTGTTTCATCTGACCACAGAACTTTCCTCCAGAAGGTCTTATCTTTGTCCATGTGATGTCAGATGAAACAGAAAGTGAGCTGTTTGGCCACAATACCCAGCAATATGTTTGGAGGAGAAAAAGCAAGGCCTTTAATCCCAGGAACACCACTCCTACCGTCAAGCATGGTGGTGGTAGTATTATGCTCTGTTTTTCTGCCAATGGAACTGCTTCTTTAAATGGGACAATGAAAAAGGAGGATTAGCTCCAAATTGTTCAGGACAAGCTAAAATCATCAGCCCGGAGGTTGGTAAGTCTTGGGCGCAGTTGGGTGTTCCAACAGGACAATGACCCCAAAAACACCTCAAAAGTGGTAAAGGAATGGCTAAATCAGGCTAGAATGAAGGTTTTAGAATGGCCTTTCATAAAGTCCTGACTTAAAGGGGAACATTATCAGCAGACCTATGTAAGCGTCAATATATACCTTGATGTTGCAGAAAAAAGACCATATATTTTTTTAACCGATTTCCGAACTCTAAATGGGTGAATTTTGGCGAATTAAACGCCTTTCTATTATTCGCTCTCGGAGCGATGACGTCACATCGGGAAGCAATCGGCCATTTTCTCAAACACCGAGTCAAATCAGCTCTGTTATTTTCCGTTTTTTCGACTGTTTTCCGTACCTTGGAGACATCATGCCTCGTCGGTGTGTTGTCGGAGGGTGTAACAACACCAACAGGGACGGATTCAAGTTGCACCAGTGGCCCAAAGATGCCAAAGTGGTGAGAAATTGGACGTTTGTTCCGCACACTTTACCCACGAAAGCTATGCTACGACAGAGATGGCAAGAATGTGTGGATATCCTGCGACACTCAAAGCAGATGCATTTCCAACTGGACTGGACAGATCAGCTTTCAGGAAAAGAGAGCGGATGAGGGTATGTCTACAGAATATATTAATTGATGAAAACTGGGCTGTCTGCACTCTCAAAGTGCATGTTGTTGCCAAATGTATTTCATATGCTGTAAACCTAGTTCATAGTTGTTAGTTTCCTTTAATGCCAAACAAACACATACCAATCGTTGGTTAGAAGGCGATCGCCGAATTCGTCCTCGCTTTCTCCCGTGTCGCTGGCTGTCGTGTCGTTTTCGTCGGTTTCGCTTGCATACGGTTCAAACCGATATGGCTCAATAGCTTCAGTTTCTTCTCCAATTTCGTTTTTCGCTACCTGTCTCCACACTACAACCATCCGTTTCAATACATGCGTAATCTGTTGAATCGCTTAAGCCGCTGAAATCAGAGTCTGAATCCGAGCTAATGTCGCTATAGTTTGCTGTTCTTTCCGCCATGTTTGTTTGAGTTGGCTTCACTATGTGACGTCACAGGAAAATGGACGGGTGTAGATAACGATGGTTAAAATCAGGCACTTTGAAGCTTTTTTTAGGGATATTGCGTGATGGGTAAAATTTTGAAAAAAACTTCGAAAAATAAAATAAGCCACTGGGAACTGATTTTTAATGGTGTTAACCCTTCTGAAATTGTGATAATGTTCTCCTTTAAAAGGTGTGGACAATGCTGAAGAAACAAGTCCATGTCAGAAAAGCAACACATTTAGCTGAACTGCAGCAATTTAGTGGTCAAGTGGTCAAGCAGAAGCTTGTGGATGGCTACCAAAAGCGCCTTATTGCAGGTCAACTTGCCAAGGGACATGTAAGCAAATATTAACATTGCTGTATGTATACTTTTCACCCTCACATTTTCAGTGATTTCAGCTCAGCTTTTAATACAGTGCAAATTCACATACTCTTAGAGAAGCTCAAAGACATGGGTGTAAACTCCACCTTGATCAAATGGTTCCACTCTTTTTTAACAAACAGAACACAGCAAGTGAAGGTCAACAGAACACTGTCAGACACCAAACACTGCAACACAGGCGTCCCACAGGGTTGCGTTGTATCACCAACACTATTTACATTGTACACCAATGATTGTAGGACTGTGCACCCTAACAATTATATGGTGAAATTTGCGGACGATACCGTGCTCCTAAGCCTTCTACACAAGGATACGGACCCCTCTGTGTACCAAGACGAGATAGACCTATTTATTAGGTGGTGTGACACTAACCATCTTATTTTAAATGTGACCAAGACACAGGAAATGGTTTTGGATCCGAGGAAAGTGACTGACCATGAGCCAGTGGTCATCAAAAATCAGGAAATCACCCAGGTATCCTCATATAAATATTTAGGGGTTCATATTGATAATCTTCTCTGCTGGAAGACACATATTGACAAACTGTGCAATAGACTGCAACAGAGGCTATATTTTTTGCGAAGATTAAGATTGTACGGCGTAAGCAGCCACATCATGATGATTTTCTACCGTGCCATTGTAGAGAGCATCATTAGATACGGGATCACCTCATGGTTTGGCAACCTAACCGTTAAGCTAAAAAGCAAACTGCCCGGCATGCATAAAACGGCAATGAAAATCGTAGGGAGGAAAGAATATGAGCCTATACAGAGCATCTATGAGCAGGCAGTTAGGAAAAAAGCTAAGAAAATTATTTCCAACTCACAACACCCACTCTTTCCTGAATATGGAACCCTGCCATCAGGGAGAAGACTCCGGGTCCCACTATGCAAATCTACCCGCCTTAAATTATCATTTGTCCCAGCCTCCATTAAGCTGACCAACAATGTGCAATAGAATTTTAATACGTAGGTTAGCACTTTTTTAGCACATAGCACTTTAGCACATAGCACTTTAGCACATAGCACTTTAGAACTAAGCACTTTAGCATACAGCACTTTATCCATGAGCTCTAGTGCAATGCACATTGGTACTTTATCTTTATCTCCATACTGTAGATTTGATGCCTACATCAAAGTGCCACCTATGTCTATCAAGCTCCATGTTCTGATGTTTAAATGTTAGTTGTATGGTTGTGGTTGTGTCTGCCCTGCAAAAAATGTTCTATAGAATTTCTAAAGAATATCTCTATAGAATTTCTAATGAACTTTAGGACCGAAGTTCTATAGAATTTCTAAAGAATATCTCTATAGAATTTCTAATGAACTTTAGGACCGAAGTTCTATAGAACAGGATTCTAAAGAATGGTTCTATAGAACATGGTTCTAAAGAATGGTTCTATAGAACAGGGTTCTAAAGAATGGTTCTATAGAACATGGTTCTAAAGAATGGTTCTATAGAACAGGGTTCTAAAGAATGGTTCTATAGATCTCCTCTAAAGAATAGTGCTATAGAAGAAAGTTCTAAAGAGTAGTTCTATAGAACAGGCTCCTATGGAATGGCTTTCTGTGGAATACGATTCAGAATGATGTAGAAATGATTGGGCAGGCATTCTACAAAATCTGTGGTCTAACACTGGCAATGGAGAAAGACAAATATTGCAGTTGAATGAATGTTGACTTGTATTTATTATATACATGTAACTCAAATCTTGACGTAATAAATAAATGTCAGCAGCATAAATCAACATGATCACCGCGCTTCCCCGACTGTTAGAGACGGTTAGACGTCCAGCAGAATTTGTTTCTGAGGCCTTCTTTTTTTCCCATTTTCTGCGCAATGTTCAGTTTCACTCCAATGATTTTCTTTATCACATTTGCTTCACTTGAGGGATGGAGCTTCTTCACAAAATCTGAAAGATCAATAAAATATACCAGAATTAGTGTCTGCAGACACCAAGACACTAGCTGTCATGCAATGAGTTACACTATGGCATTTTTCAGCTCGATAAAGAGAGTGATGTCTATCATTTAATCAATGCAATGGATAGTCAACACACTGCATACATTGCATATCACGCGTTTCTATGCTGTAAGGCACTTGCACTGCTTGACGCACACAAAATCATATGTGGTGCAATCATGCCAGGCTTTACGAACTGCAACAAATCTGTATCAAATTCTGACAGTGCATGTACACTATTCATTAGCTATATAGAAAATCCATTCAGTGTGTGAAATATTTTTCAAATTATTTTCAGGATTTCACTTTCTTGTGAATCTTGTTGTGTACTTGATGGGTGTCCCCAATGGCGTTCGAACAATCACGAAAGTGCATTAATAGAATTCTAATAAAAATATTTAACTTCAATCTGATTGAAACCATATCCACATCGGGAAGGGGATCTGACACATTCCCTATCTAAAAGTCGTTCACTTCTCAACTTGCAGCAGAACTCACGGAAATTCCCGACGCTAGTTGTTAAATAGTAAGGCGGAGAATGCCGATATAAGATATCAAACGAGAAAAAGGTGTAGATATCCGTGCGCTGCGGTTTTTGCTTTGTCACTTGATGTTGGTTTCCGACGAGATCAAAGCTAATGTGACCACCCATGCCTATAAATCTGTCAAAACGAACATCTCGCAGTCAATTCATGGACCAAGCAGACTGGAAGCTATGGATATCTATACTTCATGCCAAACGATCACGGAACGACTTGGAGATAGGAAAAGGGTCAGATCCACTTCCCTGATGTGGATATGGTTTTAATCAGATTGATTTAACTTATACTCACCAATAATAGCAGACACTTTCTTGTCATCCAGTTTTGGTTTCTCATGCTTATCCTTAAAAGCATTGGATTTTTTTCCTGTCAAGCTGCTGTTGGCCAGCTCCTCTCTGGCAGAGCGACAGCAGGACGTCGAGCTGATAGTATTGTTGCCTGACGTGATAAGTCGTCCATCTTCATTAGCAGGCCAGGAAGTCCTTTAATAGAAAAAAGTACATTGTGATGCAGACACAATAAAAAAAAAATACATTAATAACATGAAGCTGGCGATATCCAAACTGCTCGGCTCTAACCCCAGCTATCATAATGTAAGGGTATTTTGATAGGAATCTTGTTCAAGTCAAGGGAAACATGGTAAGGAAGCAATCAAAGATGAAAAATATATATAACCATATATATTAATTCATCCTGACCACGCGAAGATTTAATATTTGTCGGTCAAGTATTAATCAGATATCCAGCTGAGACAAAATATCAAGAAGGAAGGGACGTAACTCTTGCTAATATAAGAGAAACACACAAAAACGGACGGACAGACAGACAAACAAACAAGTACCATATGTCCTCCCCTTATTTAGAGGGGAGGACATCACAACTTAGGATGTTGTATATGCAACAGTTCTGAAATTATCCCAAATCATAAATGGATTTTTATTGGAAAAAAGGGGCATAACTCTGGAAAATATTGTCCGAGACGACTCATTTTCGATAGGCTTCTTGTTACACTAAGATAAATAGATGTAACAAGTTTGGTTTCCGTACATGAAACGATTCTGTAAATATTGCGGTGACGGATAGACAGCCGTACATGACGACAATACCCGTAGGCCAAAGTTAGATGAAAATACAGTAATAAGAAAGTTATTTCATACATCGACATGTAAGCATATTTTCCATCAACCTATGATAATTACAATAACATACTTCTAGAATAAGAAAACCTACCTTCAACAACCCTCAATGCATCTCGAAGGGATTTGTTTTCCTCTCTCAACTGGAGGACTTCCTTCTTCAGGGATTCCATTTCTGTACATGTATCTTTCGGTGAAGTTCTTCCCAGCTGAAAATGTCAAAATAGTAAATCAAATGAAATAATTTGTATTATGATTAATTTGGGCGCTCATATGTTTTCCGGAAGCAATTTGTCCTGGATACGGCCCTGACAGCACCATATAAGTTTTACATGTATAAGCAACCTTGTAGGCACATTAATTTGAATATGCTACATGTACATGTAGCAGTAAGCCATTCACACAGTAGGCACTGTTCATCAGGTATTTGTAGTGTTATTTTCATATAAGTAAAAGTATAAACTTGTGTTTTAAACCAGTTGCCAGGGATGCAATTTTTACGTCCTCGATTTCAAATGAATGCTAGGTACTTGTGATTGTTTGCCTCGAGAGGGTGCTTTGATTAACCAATAAAATCCTATTCTATTCTATTCATGTACTCACAGCAGCAAGTTGGGCCTTCAATTGTGCCCGAGCATCATATCCCACAGCTGTACGGCTTACTTTCCTCTTTTTCTTCTGAAAAATCAAGATTAACAAGAAAACGTGTTCAGTTCTTTTATATGCCATTGAAGTGAAGAAATATGTTTGCAGAAATGATAGATTTTCGAGTACATGCAGAAAGTCTGTCAACACCTCAATTTGTCTTGAATATTATTCTGTCTGAGTTGGTCGAATTGAATCAAAATATTCAATAACTTTAAAGCCTACAATGAAACATGATTTGATTAACTTTTATGATAAAGAAAAACTGACAAGGTACTTCAAAAGTATGGGATTGAATCCTACAAAACCTCACACAGTTGAAACACCACTGAAATAGTGAGTGAGTGAATTAACGTTTAACGTCGCTTTCAACACTATTTCGGTCATATCGCGACAACACCACTGAAATAAAAGTACCTGCTGTCTGTCAGATAGAGTCTCCTCAACACTTTCATCCTTGCTCTCACTGTCTGATGACCAAGACTTTGGCTGTTTGTTTCTCTTGCCTCTGCCATATTCCAAATCACCAGTAAGGGGTACATCCTTGCCATCCTGAGCGGCTTTCAAATATGGCGTCAGTTCACGTGTGTCTTCTGTGTAAAAACAAATATGTGCCACATTAAGCTAAATTAAACTGTACAGTTAGTCATACATTTCAGCAGCAGATTGTTATCACTAAATTACTTTGGTATACCTACAGTTCTGATGATTCAGAAATTCACCTCAGCGAGAAACAAATTTCACCTTACTTTCCCTTATTTACAGGCTTACAGCCATATTAAAAAATTGTCAAGGTTAAGTCTGTACTATCATGACAATCACCTCAGCATTGCAGATTGAAACATTCAGTATACCAGGGCTGCACTGATGAGAAATTACTATCAATCATGGAAGAAAAAAAATTATATTATTTAAATTTAACTTTACATAAACAAAGTCGAAAGTTCAAGGTGTAAAATCAGAAGTACATTAAATATATCTATATTAAATATATCTATATTTATATGTACTTCTGGTAAAACGTATACTTTTTACTGAATTGAATTGAAAAGTTTTCAACTGTTTATTAATTACCACCAAATCTCAGAATTCTTGCCACGTATTTGGTTTGTGACTGCTTCCTTCCTCCTGCTTTGTTGAGTGGCCATGGAACTTGGACTTCTTCATCACTGTCCCAATTTTCTCCATTCATCTTCTCTCGAGAACCGCTCGTGGTTAATATACTATATTTCGTCTCGATGATCATCCTCCCCTTGCTTCCGTTTGGCGACCTGACTGGGGGCCAAACTCCTTCTCTGTGTGATCACACAAGCCTGACGTTACAAACAATGGAGGGATGATAATAATACTACTAATAATAATAAATGAGGCTAGTTTTGCTAGCTCACCATTTCCGCCCGTGCCTCGAAGCTGCTGTTTGGCTCAACGTTAGCCCGCTTGTGACGTCTCGCATCGCGCCTAGAAGACCCTAAACCTAAATGTGATGTTTAAGCCAACAAAGTTACCGTCAATGAACTCCGACGTGACTTGGGCAGCTTAGAAAGAGCGAGTGAAGTCAACATGGACGTTGTGGCCGCCATCACCAACTCAAACTGCCCGCGAAATCTGCTTTGCAACTACGGCAAGCGCGAAGGGGAAAAATAAATAATTTAAAAAAAAAGTTGATTTGAAACATATTCGCACTTATTAGTGTCGGATATGAGAAACATTGATACAACGCGATTATTACCAACTATACATGAATTTGGTTGTGATTGCAGCCTTAAAACAGTTTTGTTATTTTATAACAAAACGAGAGCAGTTCTATCTATCGTGTTTGGGGGGGGGGGGGGGGGGGGGGGGTTTGTAATGTTACGGCGGGAAAAGTAGTAAACTAAATATAACATTGCACCATGCTTTTGAAAATGTATACATTTAAATCCTGGCAAATACTGACTTTTAACAATATAAATTGTTACTTACATGAGTTCGGTAAAGTGTTTTCCTATTGGGCTCCGTGAAGAAACGTGTCTGGGCTTGTTCTTCCACAGCTGCATGCAGGTACGTGGGCGGGTCCTGACGTTTTAGGTCTGATTTAAACCTTTGAACTGAGTTTTGCTAAATCAATTTATGTTGGAAGTCCAATAAAATTAATTTTATCACATAAAAAAGTAAGTTACGAAAATATTCACACTTTTTACTTATAGATAACTCAAAAACTCTAAAAATAAAAATAAATTGATTTATTGGAATAAATATACTTTTAAAAATAAAGTCTGCCGAAGTTCTGGGTGTCCGCCTTGAAATGACACCTCACAATTTTGAATGATACAAAATTAACATTTTCATAATTGAGGGAGACATCCTGCATTGTTCAAAAAACAAGCTCAAGTCTGGTGAATCAACTTAATGAGATTAATCAATGCTATGGTGCCATTTTATAGAATTTTATTCCATGGAACAATCTATAGAACTTTCAGCAGATAAAGGATAATGTCTATAGAATTTCTGTTAGACATTCTATAGAATGCCCAGTTCTATAGAACAATCTATAGACCTTTCAGCAGATAAAGTAATGTCTATAGAATTTCTGTTAGACATTCTATAGAATGCCCAGTTCTATAGAACAATCTATGGACTTTTCATCAGATAATGTAATGTCTATAGAATTTCTATAGGATATTCTATAGAATTCCCAGCTCTATAGAACAGTGAAAAGACCTTCCAGCACATGAAGCTGATGTCTATAGAATTTCTATAGAATTTTGAATACATATTCTATAGAATCTTCAGTTCTAAAGAAATTCCGACGAAATTCTATAGCGTTCTATATATTTCTATAGAGATTCTATAGAACATTTTTTGCAGGGTGTGCTTGTGTTTTTGTTCTGTTGTTTTTGGGTATGTTAAGAAAGCAATGATGCACTGTGCCCAAGACAAATTTCCCCGCGGGGACAATAAAGTTGAACCTTGAACCTTGAACTAGACCCATAATAAATTCATAAAAGAAGCAAACTTCATGAATGTTTTTTGTGAGCAACAAGTATGTGCTCCAATCACTACATCACAACAAAATAAGAGTTGTAGAAATGATTGTAAACTCAAGCCAGCCATGACATGATGTTCTTTACACGTGTATGTACACCTTTGACCACCACTGTATGTTGTGTTTCTGCAGGGATCAAACTGGTGCGGAGATGAAAGCGTCGTCCTCTGTCCTGTCTCACCCCACAGAGGTGGCTGTCCTGTCTGGCCCTCTCTGTCGACCCCCCGGGGGTGATGGAAGCCAGAGGACGCCCCCCCTCTGATGGTGTCGTCTCTCCGGCTGATTGAAAAGTTTTTTTCCCTCCTCTCTCCTCCGGCCTCACCTCTTCCTCTGCGACCCCCTACCGGGAGCGCCCCCTCCCCCGCGCCCTCCATGCTGACTTTGGTACATCCTCAGTGTTCTTCGGCCTTTGAAGGCCAACATAATGGAGTGGTAACACGAGAGCGACAGAGGGGATATGGAATATTACAAGTGGACGCAGAGGAAGTGTCCTTTTTCTCCCTCTTTTCCCATTTTGGGCGACAGGAAGTCAAGCACCAAGTTGGGCTTGATTATATTCAACTCCTTCAAATGCGGGGATTTTTGGAGGGTAAAAAAAAAAGGTACCCAAACTAAATGGGACGTTGTCTTCAAACACTTTGGAGTGGAGGCTCGGCTTTGGTGCTCTTTGGAAAGATAACATTCCAAGATGTGTTTTTCTTCTCAACAGTCAGAACCTAAATGCTACTGACACTGAGAAATAGCGGCTAACGTCCCTCTGGAGTGCAAATGCGTTTGTCTTAAACAAGCCTCCCTGGTGGCAAATAAAGCTCACTTAAAGTAGCAGTAGAGTGGAAATACAAGCTGCCTCTTTATTGAAGCTATTACCATAAATATCTGATGTATGACACCCAAAGACTTGCAAAGTATGCGAGTAAATAGATATGAGATTCCCCAGTCATTTTGAGAGAAAATGAGCTAGCCAGTCACGTGATCACATGACGTCGAGCTAGGAACCGCAGATGCCTTCATCGCCAACAATCATGCCAATAACGATTCATTCGACAGTCCAGAACCATATACCGTATTTTTCGGATTATAAGTGGCAGTTTTTTCACAGCTTGGGGGGTGCGACTTATACTCAGGAGCGACTTATGTGTAAAATGATCAGAGGTGGGTAGAGTAGCCAGAAATTGTACTCAAGTAAGAGTACTGTTACTTTAGAGATTTATTACTCAAGTAAAAGTAAGGAGTAGTCACCCAAATATTTACTTGAGTAAAAGTAAAAAGTATGTTGTGAAAAAACTACTCAAGTACTGAGTAATTGATGAGTAACATATACACACACACACACACACACACACACGCACACGCACACGCACACACACACACATATATTTATATATACACACACACATATATATACACACATATATATATACATACATTGATATATACAGTATATAATTTATATTTATTTATTTTGCCGTTTTTGTTTACATGTTAAAGGTGTTTTAATGAATATACATGCATGTTTAACACATATAGATTCCTTTCTTTCATGAAGACAAGAATATAAGTTGGTGTATTACCTGATTCTGATGACTTGCATTGATTGGAATCAGACAGTAGTTAATTGAGGAGAAAAAAAGTTCCTCCTTTCTGTCTAATACCACATGAAAGTGGTTGGTTTTTGGCTTCTTATTTGTCCAGCTTCCATATTCGTTTTATACACTTTACAAGAAATACATTGGAGGCAAACTCCGTCGCTTGCTAGCTTGCTAGCTTGTTTGCGCTGGCTTTCGGAGACTCTTATTTTGAAAGCGCAGGCGCGATGGAGCGGCACTTTTATTGTGAAGACAGGAACTGTGTAGTCAGTCTTTAGGCTTTTGACAGGATGTACGGTTGAAATAAAAAAGGGTCTTTATTCCTTCACGCTTTTGATTGATTGAAACTTTTATTAGTAGATTGCACAGTACAGTACATATTCCGTACGATTGACCACTAAATGGTAACACCCGAATACGTTTTTCAACTTGTTTAAGTCAGGTCATGTGACGCCTGGCTCTGTTTGATTGGTCCAACGTCACCAGTGACTGCATCTGATTGGTGGAACGGAGTGAACGTCACCAGTGACTGTATTTGTTGAAACGCAGGCACTATGAAGGTCTGTCTGACAGACCAAAACAAACAAAGCGTGCATTAACAGATCGATCAAAATTAGTAGCGAGTAGCGAGCTGAATGTAGATAAAGTAGCGGAGTAAAAGTAGCGTTTCTTCTCTATAAATATACTCAAGTAAAAGTAAAAGTATGTTGCATTAAAACTACTCTTAGAAGTACAATTTATCCCAAAAGTTACTCAAGTAGATGTAACGGAGTAAATGTAGCGCGTTACTACCCACCTCTGAAAATGATTAACACATTAGCGTAAAATATCAAATAATATTATTGATCTCATTGACGTAAGAGACTAGACGTATAAGATTTCATGGGATTTAGCGATTAGGAGTGACAGATTGTATAGCATGTTCTATATGTTATAGTTATTTGAATGACTCTTACCATAATATGTTACGTTAACATACCAGTTGGTTATTTATGCCTCATATAACGTACACTTATTCAGCCTGTTGTTCACTATTCTTCATTTATTTTAAATTGCCTTTCAAATGTCTATTCTTGCTGTTGGCTTTTATCAAATACATTTCCCCCAAAAATGCGACTTATACTCCAGTGTGACTTATATCATACTTGCCAACCCTCCCGGATTTTCCGGGAGACTCCCGAAATTCAGCGCCTCGCCCGAAAACCTCCCGGGACAAATTTTCTCCCGAAAAACTCCCGAAATTCAGGCGGACCTGAGTGACGTGTTGACGACACACAACAACAGTGTCTACCGTAAAGCAGTTCGTCTGCCGTAAACAGCAATGTTCTGACACTTTTAAACAGGACAATACTGCCATCTACTGTACATGCATATGTGACCCACCCATAATGTGTCACATTTTTGTGTTGATTTATTTATTTTATTTTGTGGTTTGAATTCGTTTTTGGAGCTGTCATTACACATTTATCAGTATTCACATTGGTCAGTAGGGGGCAGTAGGGCGTTTCTTCCCAATTGAACGCTATCACCTGCAGACCGGAAGTGTCTTGTCATTCTGATGAGCGCGACCAGTCTGTGAACAATTGAAACGTCCTGTGTGCGACCAGTCTGTGAACAATTGAAACGTCCTGTGTGCTCTATCAGAGCAACCTGGGCTCTCATAACACCTGAGCAGTGCCAGAAACTCATCGACTCCATGCCACGCCGCATTAACGCAGTAATTGAGGCAAAAAGAGCTCCAACCAAGTATTGAGTATTGTACATGCTCATATTTTTCATTTTCATACTTTTCAGTTGGCCAACATTTCTAAAAAATCCCTTTTTTGTATTAGCCTTAAGTAATATTCTAATTTTGTGACACACGGAATTTTGGACTTTCATTTGTTGCCACTTCAAATCATCAAAATTAAATGAAATAAACATTTGAATGCATCAGTCTGTGTGCAATGAATAAATATAATGTACAAGTTACACCTTTTGAATGCAATTACTGAAATAAATCAAGTTTTTCAAAATATTCTAATTTACTGGCTTTTACCTGTATATGTTTTTTTTCTTATTTATTATGCATTTCCAGCCGGTGCGACTTATACTCCGGAGCGACTTATACTCCAAAAAATACGGTATTTGTCATGCTGAATACTAGGAGGGCGAGCTACAAGTTTTGGAAGCTCTGCTAAACATATCCAGTTTTAGTGAAACACTAAACATCATGTAGCAGTATTGCTAAGTGCTGAACAAGAAATACAAACATAATAAAACAATCTCTTACTGTACGATGTCTGCTCTCACTTTGATGACGACTGATGGGATGTCCATATCTTCCTGTTGAGATGAACAATTGTATTAGACACGATGGTTAAATGGTTCAAAAAGTCTGTTTGTCTCCATCAGATTCAAAATTCTAGATTTCAAGGTTAAATCCTCCTAATATCCAGATAAAAGGATTATAAATTATTGTAGATTCATAATCTAGAATCATTTTGACGAGCCGAGATGCAGGAGAGCAGCAAACAAGACATCAATGCTGCGTAAGCTTCTTCTTCTTCTTCTTCACAGTCTGCATTCGTATATGTTGCATTACTGCCATCTTTAGTTTCATTTTATAAATCTGTCCTTAAGGTCCAGTACGGCACAAACTATAGTTAGCGCTCGGTTATCAATGCTAAAAAATACTTTGCCTCTTTTAGCGCTTATAATGACAACATTTCTAACATTTGTTTAATATTCAGGTCACCACATTTAAAGAGTATTGTTGGCGGGTTTTGGAGGTTATTTAATAGTGATGGGTCCGGCAACACCGATGCATCGGCGCATGCGTCGAGCTCATAGAGCGAAACCCTGTGTCGGTGCGCGTACCGCTTTTAGAAAGTCACGTGACCGATCATGAGCTGTTTTGGTCACGTGACCGATACGCCAACTGTGTCGCACTGACGCCTCCTCTGTGCCCTGTGAGCGGCTCTTTTCTACAGCCGGAGAAATAATAACTAAGAAGAGAAATCGTCTAAAATGTAATACGTCGGAAAAACTTTTTTTTTTTTATAAAAAAATAATATTAAAAAAATTCCCAGTCCACAATCATCCACAACACGTTCTCTTAGATTTCCATGTTATGATACATGTTCACATTATTTATTGACTGTATCTAAAAAAGATAAAAATATATTTTTATTTAAATGAAGATATGAAATAATCCTAAATGAAATACAATGACTTGGTTTATATTATTGTATATACTAGGGCAGGGGTCACCAACGCGGTGCCCGCGGGCACCAGGTAGCCCGTAAGGACCAGATCAGTCGCCCGCTGGCCTGTTCTAAAAATAGCTCAAAGAGCAGCACTTACCAGTGAGCTGCCTCTATTTTTTAAATTGTATTTATTTACTAGCAAGCTGGTCTCGCTTTGCTCCACATTTTTAATTCTAAAAGAGACAAAATTCAAATAGAATTTGAAAATCCAAGAAAATATTTTAAAGACTTGGTCTTCACTTGGAATAAGCGGTAGAAAATGGATGGATGGATGGGTCTTCACTTGTTGAAATAAATTCATTTATTTTTTAATTTGCTTCTTATTACTTTTAGAAATACAATTTTAGAGAAAAAATACAACCTTAAAAATGATTTTAGGATTTTTAAACAAATATACCTTTTTACCTTTTAAATTTCTTCGTCTTCTTTCCTGACAATTTAAATCAATGTTCAAGAACCCATAACACGTCCTAAAAACATTATTACAAAACAAACATCAAAAAGTGGAATAAAAGATCTCACTTGTAAAATGTGATGAGAAGAAGTTGCAATGTTGACTTTAAGAACACAAACGTTTTTCTTTAAAACTCAAAAAATAATAATGAATCAAAATCAATGTTGTTATGAATTATTGACATATTGAAGGCTCTTATTACTTCACATCAAATATTACACTTTCAAATACTTTTGAGGGAAAATATTGCATATTTAAGTTTTGCATGACGAAAAGGGCAAAAAAAACTAACAAAAAACAATTAAAAAATAAATTGAAATAAAAAAAGGATAGTATGGCTAGACCAATGGATAGATCTGAAGTTTATCTAGAGATTTAAACATTGAAAGTTAAAAAAAAAAAATGTATGAATGATTTTTAACACTTTTATGAGTGGGGCCTGAAAATGATTCAAAATGATTGTTGTGAATTATTCAAATCAAATCAAATCAACTTTATTTATAGATTGACCTATTTAAGGCTCCAATTACCTCACATCAAATATTCCACTTTGCAATTTTTTAGGGGGGAAATGTTGCATGAATAAGTTGTTTTTGCCATAAAAAAAAAAAGAGTTTTCTTTCACAAAAATGGCATAAAACAGATAGATCTAAAGTTGCTTCTTCCCCAGGGCCATAACCATCCTGAACGGACTGCCCCATTGTCCCTCATAACTGCCTTCTCTTCGGTGCAATAACCCATTCCACCAACCACCCTGTTTTTGTTTTTGTTTTTTTTCATGTATATATTCATTTCACACCATATTCATTGCACTTCTACATTTTTTATATTTTTATATATTTGCACATTGTTTTTCTAGCATGCACACATCGCACTGTATGGAATGGCCTCAATCTCGTTACCTTGCGTAATGACAATAAAGCTGATTCTGATTCTGATCTAGAAATGTAAGCGTTTAAGCGTTTTTTTAACATTTTTGTGAAGGGAGCTCTGAAAAATCGCTGCTTTGTGTTGGTTTTGAAATGACAAATATCAAAATGACCCCTGCGTAATTAGATTTAAACGTTTGGACACCACAAAACCAGCTTTTTAGCAACGTATAACACGCCTAACTGTCATGAAAACAGGCCAAACGGAAAACACTGCAAGGAAAAACTGTGGCAAGTTTCACCGTCGGATGGAAGGAAATTATGGATGTAATGAAATCGCCTTTGTTTTTGAAATGTTTTAATCACAGCATAGCTGCAGTGTGCATTAGTATGGTTTCCATCCATCTGTGGCACACAGGAGCGTCGCTCTCTGGGCTTCTCATCACTCCTGAGGAAGCAGACTGCTTCCAAATACAGTACAATAAGGCAATGTCTCCATTTACATGTCTTACAAAAGTCTACACCAGAGCAGACGGAGAGGCCGAGCCATTACGTGTCTTGAAAATGCTAAGGGGTTATTGCAACACCAGGGAGGGGAATAATAAGCTCATTGGTGGAAAGAGAAACCAGAAGGAAGTTCACACTCATCTCTTTTATGTGTGGATTATGAATTATTACCTCATATAGCGGCCACTGTTCAAAACTGTAACTATTCATTTCTATCACTTTTCCATGATATGACTCAAGTAAAATAAAAACTAGTCATCAACATAATTACTTGAGTACTCTGTGAAAGAACTACTCAAGTATTGAGTAACTTCTGATTTGTTAAGTAGTCATTTTTTATTGGTTCATGGACTACTGTGTGTAAAACATCAAATTATTTTACAATCTACTTCAACATGTTTTCTCGAGTTGGATGAAGAATTCCTGTGAACATTTCTACTGACACACATGGCAGCATATATGATATTTGTACTATCCATCCATCCATCCATCTTCTTCCGCTTATCCGAGGTCGGGTCGCGGGGGCAGCAGCCTAAGCAGGGAAGCCCAGACTTCCCTCTCCCCAGACACTTCGTCCAGCTCTTCCTGTGGGACCCCGAGGCGTTCCCAGGCCAGCCGGGAGACATAGTCTTCCCAACGTGTCCTGGGTCTTCCCCGCGGCCTCCTACCGGTCGGACGTGCCCTAAAAACCTCCCTAGGGAGGCGTTCGGGTGGCATCCTGACCAGATGCCCGAACCACCTCATCTGGCTCCTCTCCATGTGGAGGAGCAGCGGCTTTACTTTGAGCTCCCCCCGGATGACAGAGCTTCTCACCCTATCTCTAAGGGAGAGCCCCGCCACCCGGCGGAGGAAACTCATTTCGGCCGCTTGTACCCGTGATCTTGTCCTTTCGGTCATAACCCAAAGCTCATGACCATAGGTGAGGATGGGAACGTAGATCGACCGGTAAATTGAGAGCTTTGCCTTCCGGCTCAGCTCCTTCTTCACCACAACGGATCGATACAGCGTCCGCATTACTGAAGACGCCGCACCGATCCGCCTGTCGATCTCACGATCCACTCTTCCCTCACTCGTGAACAAGACTCCGAGGTACTTGAACTCCTCCACTTGGGGCAAGATCTCCTCCCCAACCCGGAGATGGCACTCCACCCTTTTCCGGGCGAGAACCATGGACTCGGACTTGGAGGTGCTGATTCTCATCCCAGTCGCTTCACACTCGGCTGCGAACCGATCCAGTGAGAGCTGAAGATCCTGGCCAGATGAAGCCATCAGGACCACATCATCTGCAAAAAGCAGAGACCTAATCCTGCAGCCACCAAACCAGATCCCCTCAACGCCTTGACTGCGCCTAGAAATTCTGTCCATAAAAGTTATGAACAGAATGGGTGACAAAGGGCAGCCTTGGCGGAGTCCAACCCTCACTGGAAACGTGTCCGACTTACTGCCGGCAATGCGGACCAAGCTCTGACACTGATTATACAGGGAGCGAACTGCCACAATAAGACAGTCCGTTACCCCATACTCTCTG
Source organism: Nerophis lumbriciformis (assembly GCF_033978685.3). Lineage (NCBI taxonomy): Eukaryota > Metazoa > Chordata > Actinopteri > Syngnathiformes > Syngnathidae > Nerophis > Nerophis lumbriciformis. Next base: position 54,137,185 of record NC_084557.2, read on the forward strand.
AGCACTCCCCACAGGACTTCCCGAGGGACACGGTCGAATGCCTTCTCCAAGTCCACAAAACACATGTAGACTGGTTGGGCAAACTCCCATGCACCCTCAAGGACCCTGCCGAGAGTATAGAGCTGGTCCACAGTTCCACGACCAGGACGAAAACCACACTGTTCCTCCTGAATCCGAGGTTCAACTATCCGGCGTAGCCTCCTCTCCAGTACACCTGAATAGACCTTACCGGGAAGGCTGAGGAGTGTGATCCCACGATAGTTAGAACACACCCTCCGGTTCCCCTTCTTAAAGAGAGGAACCACCACCCCGGTCTGCCAATCCAGAGGTACCGCCCCCGATGTCCACGCGATGCTGCAGAGTCTTGTCAACCAAGACATCCCCACAGCATCCAGAGCCTTAAGGAACTCCGGGCGGATCTCATCCACCCCCGGGGCCTTGCCACCGAGGAGCTATTTGAGGAGTATTCGAGGAGGTATTTGTACTAGTTTAAAACTAATCATTGATCTTTTTTTTTTGCTGCCTTGTTTGACATCATGTCACTTTTGACCGCCTGTGTCTTTTAGAGTCCATTTTAAAATGATTTTACTTGTTTTTAAATCTTTACGTGGTCTTGCCCCACCTTACCTCTCTGAGCTGCTCCACCTCTATGCCCCCACCCGCTCCCTCGGGTCAACTGATCCTGGAGGTACCCAAATCAAAGCGCAAACTCCCAAACTCTGGAACCATCTCCCTCTCCTGATTTACGTGGACCCCGACTTAAACAAGTTGAAAAACTTATTGGGGTGTTACCATTTAGTGGTCAATTGTAGGGAATATGTACTGTACTGTGCAATCTAGTAATACAAGTTTCAATCAATCAATCAATCAATCAATCAATCAATCAATGTGAGACAGGTCCCTTCTTTGGCTACTTTTTAAGACCCTTCGTAAAACCCATTTTTATTCACTGGCTTTTAACCCAGCATGAGACTGTTTTTAACTTTTTAACTGCTTTTTGTCTAACAAATTGTTAGGATCATTTGTATTTGCTTTTTCAATGTGTATGTTACTTCTGTTTTAAATGTTATTTTTTTAGTCTGTTAGTGATGGGTCCGGCAACACCGATGCATCGGCGCATGCGTCGAGCTCATAGAGCGAAACCCTGTGTCGGTGCGCGTACCGCTTTTAGAAAGTCACGTGACCGATCATGAGCTGTTTTGGTCACGTGACCGATACGCCAACTGTGTCGCCTCCTCTGTGCCCTGTGAGCGGCTCTTTTCTACAGCCGGAGAAATAATAACTAAGAAGAGAAATCGTCTAAAATGTAATACGTCGGAAAAACTTTTTCTTTTTTTTTTTTTAATAAAAATGTGTAAAAAAATAAAATTAAAACAATTCCCAGTCCACAATCATCCACAACACGTTCTCTTAGATTTCCATGTTATGATACATGTTCACATTATTTATTGACTGTATCTAAAAAAGATACAAATATATTTTTATTTAAATGAAGATATGAAATAATCCTAAATGAAATACAATGACTTGGTTTATATTATTGTATATACTAGGGCAGGGGTCACCAACGCGGTGCCCGCGGTCACCAGGTCGCCCGTAAGGACCAGATCAGTCGCCCGCTGGCCTGTTCTAAAAATAGCTCAAAGAGCAGCACTTACCAGTGAGCTGCCTCTATTTTTTTAATTTTATTTATTTACTAGCAAGCTGGTCTCGCTTTGCTCCACATTTTTAATTCTAAAAGAGACAAAACTCAAATAGAATTTGAAAATCCAAGAAAATATTTGAAAGACTTGGTCTTCACTTGGAATAAGCGGTAGAAAATGGATGGATGGATGGGTCTTCACTTGTTTAAATAAATTCTTTTTTTTTTTTTACTTTGCTTCTTATTACTTTTAGAAATACAATTTTAGAGAAAAAAATACAACCTTAAAAATGATTTTAGGATTTTTAAACAAATATACCTTTTTACCTTTTAAATTTCTTCCTCCTCTTTCCTGACAATTTAAATCAATGTTCAAGTAAAAAAAATTTTTATTGTAAAGAATAATAAATATTTTAGCTTCTGTTTTTTCTACGAAGAATATTTGTGAAATATTTCTTCAAACTTACTATGATTAAAATTCAAAAAAATTATTCTGGCAAATCTAGAAAATCTGTAGAATCAAATTTAAATCTTATTTCAAAGTATTTTGAATTTCTTTTAAAATTGTTGTTCTGGAAAATCTAGAAGAAATACTGCAGTGTTTCCCACACATTCATTTATTTGTGGCGGCCCGCCACGAAAGAATTATGTCCGCCACAAATTGGATTTTTCGGCTTTTGACACGCTCGACCGCTCATAAAAGCAATGGGACTGTCTGTGAATGTTGCTTGTAGTTACAACTCCGGTGCAGTAGGTGGCGGTATGCATTGTAACTCCGCCAATAGCACTTAATTCACCTGGTGGGCCAGAAGAAGAAGAAGAAGAGGGACGGACGGACGGGACCAAAATACTCGCCGACTACTTTTCATAATGATGGCGCTTCCTACGTTTCTACCTCAAACGTCCAAAAGCTGCTGAAAGCCTTGATCCAGGATGCCATGGGGAAAAAAACTTAAATGGTGCCTTTTGGCGATAGTTAGCAGCTTGGTGGCTCATAGCCGGCTAGCTAACGCTTGCTAGCGTGGTAGCATTGCTTCATTTTTACAGGTGTTATAGGTAGATAGGTTATAGCTGCATCGCTCGCGGCTCGTCATATATTTAATGTTATTCCGCGATTTCACCGAGCGTTTCACTGACGGTTTCGCCTGACGCTGCTTCATTAACACCGCCGCTGTTTGACTCGGTCACCTGTTTTCATACCGACGAGCTAACGTGTCCAGGTTATAACCTTGTTGTCAATAAACACACATGGACTGAAGCTAAATTGTCCACTGTCCACTGCAGCATGTGAATGCAATGAAAAGAATCAAATCTGAGCCAACCAGCTGTTAAAATGTTGTCCAGGTTAATGTTTTATTAAAGGCCCTTCATTTCAAGATTTCAACTGTGATCGGGCTTTAAACAGGTGGATGACCTGTTCAGATGGGTGTAACTGCTACTGGTCAAATAATGTGAAATAGCATTTAATTTTACATGTATGCAATGCCATTTAAATGTAATTATAGATAATAATAATAATAAATACTGTGTAGTGTTGTAAATAGTCAACGGGAAGGATTCTAGTAAGATATAAGCCATGAGCACTACACAGCCAGAAAAAAACCTAGGCAGGACAAGTACAAATATTGGGGCAAGTAGATTTGAGAAGTCGGGCAAGTAGAAAAAAACCTTAACGTTGAACCCTGCATGTGTTGAGCTGCTGGTTAGACGGCACTGTACATAGAGCGCTTCTGCTCGTTAGTAATAAATTCTAATGTTGGATGTTCACTCCTTCACACACATGAGTATAGAAAAATATTTTCAACGGCCGAAAAGGGCTGGACTTGGAGAGGAGGTAGGCCTACAGTCCGGACCACAGGTGCAACCTGTTCAGCAGGAGTAGGAGGAGGAGGTTGACTGACTGTGGCAGGACACCTCTGCCTCTGTTTCACTTCATGTTGCTGGTAAATAATATGGTTGTAGTAGTAGGCTAAAGTTAAATTATTTAGTATTCACTAATTAAAGGGGCAGAGCTTTAAGAGACATTTTAGCTTTTATATTTTATAAGATATATTTTTTGTAAGAACCACAATTAATAAATATATTTCAGTGAATCACTAATTGTTCAAATCTGTATATAAATATGTACATAAAATGTTGTAATTATATTCCAACTCCGCGTTCTTCTTGGTCATCGCCGCTGCCGCCCCCAACGCCGACCACACCACCACAAATAGATGCCTGTCCTGTGGGAAACACTGTACTGATTTGTCTTTGTTAGAAATATAGCTTGGTCCAATTTGTTAAATATTCTAACAAAGTGCAGATTGGATTTTAACCAATTTAAAACATGTCATCAAAATTCTAAAATGTATCTTAATCAGGAAAAATTACTAATGTTCCATAAATTATTTTTTTAATTTTTTCAAAAAGATTCAAATTAGCTAGTTTTTCTCTTCTTTTTGTCGGTTGAATTTAGAATTTTAAAGAGTCGAAATTGAAGATAAACTCTGTTTCAAAATGTTATTTGAATTTTTTTCGTGTTTTCTCCTCTTTTAAACCGTTCAATTAAGTGTTTTTTTCATCATTTATTCCCTACAAAAAACCTTCCGTAAAAGGAAAAAAAAATGTACGACGGAATGACAGACAGAAATACCCATTTTTTTATATATATACATTTATTTATTTAGCTATTCTTGTTTAAATCACACTTACGTGTAACTTACAAATGACAATATATGTATTTATTTAAGTGTGTATCAAACTGGTAGCCCTTCGCATTAATCAGTACCCAAGAAGTAGTTTTTGGTTTCAAAAAGGTTGGTGACCCCTGTACTAGGGCATCAAATCAGTGTCAGTTGAGTCGGTCCATAGGTTGCCTGTAGGGATTTTTAATGTCCAGCAGATGTCAGTATTTAGTGACACAGTGTCGACACAGTATCAATACAGTTTTGCAATGTGTCGAAACGCTTCATGACGCCTCATCAACCCATCACTATAGTCTGTCCTTTGCCTCTATTTCTTTGTGGCGTACAGCCCTTTGTTCTTCAACTGTGCTTGTTTTTAAAGGGCTTTATAAATAAAGTTGGCATGGTATGGTACTTTTTACACTCAGTACGTTTTTATGCACTAAATGAGTCTGATTTGTTCAATAATTGAGTTTCTTCTATGTTCACAGCTCCATGTGAAGTTGTAGTTTGCATGCTCTTATCTGTCATGTGACTGATGGCCAGACGCAGTGTGTCTCTCCTACACTAGGGGGCGACTGTGCTCATTTCAGCTTGTATGTTAGATGTAAATATAGTAGAAGAAGATAATGCTACATGCTAATAAACTAGCGCTAGTAACTTTAAAGCTACTAATTTAAGAGATAAGTACAACTTTCCACTGCGTTTTGATGTTGTTGGTAATTTTTTTAATATGTTTAAATGACACTTGTGGTTATTAGGATGAGCAGAGACATACAAAAAGGTCGTTTTAGGAGGTTTCTACTTACCAGTCGTCTCAAACAGCCGGGATGCGCTGACGTCATGTCACGTCATTAAAATGTCTTATTTGGGAACATTCTGACACTTATTAGACAAGTAAGTAGGTCTATTTTATACTTTTTAAAATACTGACCTATTTCAGCTTCCCGTAGCTGTACTTGGTGCTTGTTTGATTGGTGAAATGGGATCATAGGTCGCTGCTGCTTACTTGGATTGGCGGAACAGTGTCACGTGACAGAGTCATGTGACAGAGTCACGTGACAGTCTGCCGGAATCGATCATTATAAATGTTTGTGATAAAAATAAACAATCAAATAATTATAAATAATGATAATTATACATACATATACAACATATATATATATATGCATTTATAAACATATATATGCATATATAAAACATATACACTTAACATGCATATATAAAACCATACTTGCCAACCCTCCCGAATTTTCCGGGAGACTCCCGAAATTCAGTGCCTCTCCCGAAAACCTCCCGGGACAAATATTCTCCCCAAAATCTCCCGATTTTCAGCCGGAGCTGGAAGCCACGCCCCCTCCAGCTCCATGCGGACCTGAGTGAGGACAGCCTTTTTTCACGACGGGAGGACAACAGGGTGACAAGAACTAAATCATCCAGACTAGAGATAAATTGTATTATTATGTTTATTTTACCTAAAAATAAATATATTTATTAATTAAAAAAATAAATACATTTTTACTATATTTTGCTAAAAACATCAAAATTAATTGTATTTTTATTTGTATTTTTTCATGACTCCTTATTACATCCAGCCATAGAATTATACAATAAAATACACATATTTGAAATAATTGATTTTAAATTATCATAATAATTCATTTAAAATGACCATATTTAATTATTAAAATAATTGCTTGTTTATCAACAACTTTAGCATTTTATTCATTACATTTTGAAACTCTCAGAAGCCAAGTTATGTTATATTCCTTAATATTTATTTATGCAAGTTTGAAGTATCAATTATCTAAACACAGTTTTTGTTTGCATATTTTCATATATGTATATATATATATATATATATGTATGAAATACTTGACTTGGTGAATTCTAGCTGTCAATATACTCCTCCCCTCTTAACCACGCCCCCAACCACGCCCCGCCCCGCCCCCGACCACGCCCCTCTCCCGAAATCGGAGGTCTCAAGGTTGGCAAGTATGTATAAAACATATATAATTGTGGTAAAAATAAATGACGCTCAAATCGAAAGTCCATGTAACGTTTCTTCCTCTCAAAAATACTCCAAAGTAAAAAGTATGTTACATTAAAAATACTGTGACAAGTACAATTACAAGTACAAAAAGTTACTTTTGTAAATGTAGCGCGTTACTGCCCACCTCTGCTCCAGGCTAAATTGGAGCCCTGAAACAGAATGTTATTTGGAGCCTGCGTGTTTTGTACTAAAACACATTTGTGGGAAATTAATTGTTCCATAATTTGTTTTTAGTGCAAAACAACAAATTCAACACAATTAAAACGATCCGATCTGACCAAGAGTCACTGCCTTACAGAAGCCGCTCAAACACTGCACGCCATTCTAGGGAAACTTGTCATTATATTGTTATCAGTGACAGAGCAGGAAGGGGCTAAGAATACAATCATTGACGTTTCACATGCGCTTCTTCAGTGCGAAAGAGAGTGGCGGCTCCGAGTGTAACCGTGCAAGAGGATTTCTACGTACACAGGAAGTGTAACTTTGTTTGCAATATAGTCACACGCAACCCAGCCTAGCACAAAGTCATCGCTCGCCATAGTTCCGAGGAGAAGCCAGAGCTGGAAAACCTCGGCCTTCCAGGTGAAATACTTCAATGGGGAACAAGAGAAGTGTAAAGTAGAGACGGGAACAGGACTACAAGCTATACCGTATTTTCCGCACTATAAGGCGCACCGGATTATTAGCCGCACCTTCAATGAATGGCATATTTCATAACTTTGTCCACCAATAAGCCGCCCCGGACTATAAGCCGCGCCTACGCTGCGCTAAAGGGAATGTCAAAAAAACAGTCAGATAGGTCAGTCAAACTTTAATAATATATTAAAAACCAGCGTTCTAACAACTCTGTTCACTCCCAAAATGTACGCAAATGTGCAATCACAAACATAGTAAAATTCAAAATAGTGCAGAGCAATAGCAACATAATGTTGCTCGAACGTTAATGTCACAACACACAAAATAAACATAGCGCTCACTTTCTGAAGTTATTCTTCATTCGTAAATCCTTCGTCTTCGGTGTCCGAAGTGAAAAGTTGGGCAAATTTACGATCCACTGGCAGATGTTGGCGTCGTCTGGCGCTGCCTCCTCGTCTTAGTGAAGGTGTGTTCGCCTTCTGTCCTCCACTGTTCCCACGCAGTTAGCAGTCTAGCTTCGAATGCCCTGTTGACACCAATATCTAGCGGCTGGAGGTCTTTTGTCAATCCACCCGGAATGACGGCGAGTATTGAATTAAGCGCGTAAGCGTGTCTCTCAATGTGCTGTTATGAGCTAGCAAATATAACAACTACACTACCCAGCATGCAACGATAGTTACGAGCATGCGCGGTAGCCCTGAGAAGCGTTGTTGTATGCTGGCAGTTAGAATGTGGTTATGAGCACGCTGTGAGAAAACGTTGAGAACTCAGTTAACACGCCTCGTCTGCATTATTTATAATTAGACAGACAACACACTTAATAGGAGCCATTTTGGGGTCTTTACATAAACACACAAATGGAAATGAAACGTCACATATCCCAGCATGCACCGCGCGCTTCTTCTACGGGGAAAAAAGATGGCGGCTGTTTACCGTAGTTGCGAGACCTAAACTTTATGAAAATGAATCTTAATATTTATCCATATATAAAGCGCACCGGATTATAAGGCGCACTGTCAGCTTTTGAGAAAATTAGTGGTTTTTAGGTGCGCCTTATAGTGCGGAAAATACGGTACTTGCCATGTCATCTGCTGGTGTCGGTCCACTCTGTTTCCTGAGATCCACGGTCAACGCAGCCGTCTACCAGCAAGTTTTAGAGCACTTCATGCTTCCTGCTGCTGACCTGCTCTATGGAGATGGAGATTTCAAGTTCCAACAGGACTTGGCGCCTGCACACAGCGCAAAATCTACCCGTGCCTGGTTTACGCACCATGGTATTTCTGTTCTAAATTGGCCCGCCAACTCCCCTGACCTTAGCCCCATAGAAAATCTGTGGGGTATTGTGAAAAGGAAGATGCAGAATGCCAGACCCAAAAACGCAGAAGAGTTGAAGGCCACTATCAGAGCAACCTGGGCTCTCATAACACCTGAGCAGTGCCAGAAACTCATCGACTCCATGCCACGCCGCATTAACGCAGTAATTGAGGCAAAAGGAGCTCCAACCAAGTATTGAGTATTGTACATGCTCATATTTTTCATTTTCATACTTTTCAGTTGGCCAACATTTCTAAAAATCCCTTTTTTGTATTAGCCTTAAGTAATATTCTAATTTTGTGACACACGGAATTTTGGATTTTCATTTGTTGCCACTTCAAATCATCAAAATTAAATGAAATAAACATTTGAATGCATCAGTCTGTGTGCAATGAATAAATATAATGTACAAGTTACACCTTTTGAATGCAATTACTGAAATAAATCAAGTTTTTCAAAATATTCTAATTTACTGGCTTTTACCTGTACATGTATGTATACATATGTACAGTATATATGTATGTATGTATGCAAACCTTTAATATATAATCATGAACACACTTAGATGAATCATGCAATTTATTTTGACTGTACAAGCTCTTTGACCCTAGTTCACTATAGGGTCAGTGATCTTTGACCCTCGTCCACTATAGGGTCAGTGATCAGGTCAATGCATACGTCACCACAGACATGAGTGAGGAGACTCTGACTGCTGGATAATTTCACTCCAAAATACATCCTGACAGAACTTCAGATGAAACTTTTACTCGGTTTTGGGCAAATAAATAACATGAATTTAAGTAAAACCTTTAAAATCGTTCTAGGATGACATTCTGACAATAAAATTACATTTGTGTACAAATATTGGGGTGTTTTCTTTTTTTTTTTTTTAGCAAATTGTAATTATGCAAGCAAGTACTCACCTGTGATTAATCCAATTTCCAAATGTGAGTAATCTGATAAATACTGTATATGTATATATATATATATATACTTATTGATTTGTAATTGATTCTCAAAACAATGACTCGATTTACAATCTAAATAAATAAAACATATATGTACATACAGTATATATATGTATGCATATACACTATATTGCCAAAAGTATTTGGCCACCCATCCAAATGATGAGAATCAGGTGTCCTAATCACTTGGCCCGGTGTATCAAATCAAGCACTTAGGCATGGAGACTGTTTCTACAAACATTCGTGAAAGAATGGGCCGCTCTCAGTGATTTCCAGCGTCATAGGATGCCACCTGTGCAACAAATCCAGTCGTGACATTTCCTGGCTCCTAAATATTCCAAAGTCAACTTTATTATAAGAAAAGTGAAGAGTTTGGGAACAACAGCAACTCAGCCACCAAGTGGTAGGCCACGTAAACTGACAGAGAGGTCAGCATAGTGCAAAGACTTTCTGCACAGTCACTTGCTACAGAGCTCCAAACTTCATGTCACCTTCCAAATAGCCCACGTACAGTACGCAGAGAGCTTCATGGAATGGGTTTCCATGGCCGAGCAGCTGCATCTAAGCCATACATCACCAAGTCCAATGCAAAGCGTGGGATGCAGTGGTGTAAAGGACATCACCACTGGACTCTAGAGCAGTGGAGACGCCTTCTCTAGACAGATGAATCACACTTTTCCATCTGGCAATCTGATGGACCAGTCTGGGTTTGGAGGTTGCCAGGAGAACGCTACATTTCGGACTGCGTTGTGCCGAGAGGAGGAATTATGGTGTGGGGTTGGTTTTTCAGGAGTTGTGCTTGGCCCCTTAGTTCCAGTGAAAGGAACTTTGAAGGCTCCAGGATACTGTCGGAGGCAGATATTTACATACAGTATATCCGAACTTTAGTGTTACTTATTTTCTTTCATAGTCATATTTGAAAACAGCTCGTGTTTTCTTTTCTTTACTCTAGCAAGTAAACTGTGTGTGATAACCTTGAGTTCTTTGGAATGTATTATGACTAGGGAGACGTTGTGCATGTATTATGGCTAGGGAGGGGGAAGGAAAGAGGGGTTTTGGGCGTTGGGAAGAGAGACCATTTTTTGGCGGCGCAATAGAATGTTCTATGGTTAGACTGGTCTCAAAAAGTATATTTGCAAAGCTTTGAAAATATACAACAAAATACCTATTCTGTCTCTGGTGGTTTTTCAACTCAGCTTTAAGTGTCGTAAAGAGCACGGGAGCGAATTGTGACTTGAATTCCCTGGGAGGAACAACTGGTCCAAAACGCATTTTGGACAATTCCATGGGATGGCACTCCAACTTCATATGTGAGTGAAGGCAGGTGGCCAAATACTTTTGGCAATGTAGTGCATTTGTACACTTTTGGAGCGTCATTGCATTCGTTATTCCCTCATCAAACTGTTTTTTTGAGGATGGAGGACAGAGTCAACATTTTAGTTTGACCTAACACTAAAAGATTCTCTAAAGTTCGGAAAAGAGAAGAGCATCAATTTTAATGAGCAGCACTTGAACCGATACTCCCCAAGCGGACACGTTGGCGTCCCCCACAGTGCGCTGCCCAGCCCTCCCTTGTTCCGTCACCTCCAAGCAGCACATTCTGAACCTCCATGCCAACTATAAACGCCGCACGTCCTCCTGCGTTTGGACTCTTTGGGAGAACGCCAGCGCTTTCACGGCTTGCTCGTTAGCTGTGGGAGGATATCAGGAGGAGAAGACGAAAGAAACCAGCGAGGAAGTTGGAGTGACTCCATGTTGCCCGTGACAGAAAAGAATGTGGAAAGTATTTCCTGCTCGTGGTGTTCAAGTGTGCTGGGAGCGTGGAGCAGACGTGACGCCGCGTTGTGGGCGTGGTCTCAGAGGCCTTCGTCGATGCTGACGCCCATGCGCTTCTGGATGGTCACCCTGCGGATGGAGGGCCTGGACGTCAGCTCCGGTTTGGGCAGGAAATGCTCCGTGAGGATCCGCAGAACCGAGTCCATCTTCTGGTCCATCTGATAGACCTGAGGGGGAGGGACAGAGGACATGAACTTTGGGCCTCTTTAAGAGTGTGAGTGACAGGAAGTCAGTTTTATTTATATCCTCCTCTGCACTGCACATTTGTGGATTGCATAACACACTTTTTTCTTTTTTTTCTCTCTCCAAAATGTGCAACTAATTAAAAGAATGGCGCAAAACCAACGTCCACTGCAGAGGACGCTGCTTTTAGGAGCACCGATTGACAACATTTAGTTAATTTTAAACATTTTTAGTCCTTTTAGTCCATCTTTACACATTTTAAACATTTTACAAATTTGACACATTTTGCACATTTTAGTCCAAAATGTGCAACTAATTAAAAGAATGGAGCAAATACAACGTCCACTGCAGAGGACGCTGCTTTTAGGAGCACCGATTGGCAACAAAAGGCTAACTTTCTTGTCCTTTTAGTTCATTTTTACACATTTTACACATTTTTAGTCATTTTAGTCCATTTTTACACATTTTGCACATTTTGCACATTTTAGTCCAAAATATTCAACTAATTGAAAGAATGGAGCGAAACCAACGTCCACTGCAGAGGACGCTGCTTTTAGGAGCACCAATTTGCAACAAAAGGCTAACTTTCTTTCCTTTTAGTCCATTTTTACACATTTTGCACATTTTACACATTTTTAGTCCGTTTAGTCAATTTTTTACACATTTTGCACATTTTACACATTTTGCACATTTTAGTCCAAAATGTACAACTAATTGAAAGAATGGGGCAAAATCAACATCCGATGCAGAGGATGCTGCTTTTAGGAGCGCCGATTGGCAACAAAAGGCTAACTTTCTTGTTCTTTTAGTCCATTTTTACACATTTTGCACATTTTGCACATTCTACACATTTTGCACATTTAGTCCAAAATGTGCAACTAATTAAAAGAATGGAGCAAATACAACGTCTACTGCAGAGGACGCTACTTTTAGGAGCACCGATTGGCAACAAAAGGCTGACTTTCTTGTCCTTTTAGTTCATTTTTACACATTTTGCACATTTTTAGTCATTTTAGTAAATTTTTACACATTTTGCACATTTTAGTCCAAAATATTAAACTAATTGAAAGAATGGAGCGTAACCAACGTCCACTGCAGAGGACGTTGCTTTTAGGAGCACCAATTTGCAACAAAAGGCTAACTTTCTTTCCTTTTAGTCCATTTTTACACATTTTGCACATTTTACACATTTTTAGTCTGTTTAGTCCATTTTTACACATTTTGCACATTTTAGTCCAAAATGTACAACTAATTGAAAGAATGGAGCAAATACAACGTCCACTGCAGAGGACGCTGCTTTTAGGAGCACCGATTGGCAACAAAAGGCTAACTTTCTTGTTCTTTTAGTCCATTTTTACACATTTTGCACATTTTGCACATTTTACACATTTTGCACATTTAGTCCAAAATGTGCAACTAATTAAAAGAATGGAGCAAATACAACGTCTACTGCAGAGGACGCTACTTTTAGGAGCACCGATTGGCAACAAAAGGCTGACTTTCTTGTCCTTTTAGTTCATTTTTACACATTTTGCACATTTTTAGTCATTTTAGTCCATTTTTACACATTTTGCACATTTTAGTCCAAAATATTAAACTAATTGAAAGAATGGAGCGTAACCAACGTCCACTGCAGAGGACGTTGCTTTTAGGAGCACCAATTTGCAACAAAAGGCTAACTTTCCTTCCTTTTAGTCCATTTTTACACATTTTGCACATTTTACACATTTTTAGTCTGTTTAGTCCATTTTTACACATTTTGCACATTTTAGTCCAAAATGTACAACTAATTGAAAGAATGGAGCAAATACAATGTCCACTGCAGAGGACGCTGCTTTTAGGAGCACCGATTGGCAACAAAAGGCTAACTTTCTTGTCCTTTTAGTCCATTTTTACACATTTTGCACATTTTACACATTTTACCAAGTTGTAGTCCTTTTAGTCCATTTTTACACATTTTGCACATTTTACGCATTTTGCACATTTTAGTCCAAAATGTGCAATTGAAAGAATGGAGCAAAACCAATGTCCACTGCAGAGGACGCTGCTTTTAGGAGCACTGATTGGCAACAAAAGGCTAACTTTCTTGTCCTTTTAGTCCATTTTTACACATTTTGCACATTTTTGTCCAAAATGTACAACTAATTAAAAGAATAGAGCAAATACAACGTCCACTGCAGAGGACACTGCTTTTAGGAGCACCGATTGGCAACAAAAGGCTAACTTTCTTGTCCTTTTAGTCAATTTTTATACATTTTGCACATTTTACAAATTTTTAGTCATTAGTCCATTTTTACACATTTTGCACATTTTACACATTTTAGTCCAAAATGTGCAACTAAATAAAAGAATAGAGCAAATACAACGTCCACTGCAGAGGTCGCTGCTTTTAGGAGCACCGATTGGCAACAAAAGGCTAACTTTTGACGCACGTTGTTGTCAGCATGTCTGTGATGTGGACGTAAGCACATATTACCCTACTGATAAATGTGTTGTTGCAGTAGCAGAGTCTCTAAACAGAAGTAGAGTCTCGAAACATGAGTACATTCTATAATAACACCAGAAGAAGATGCTAGATGTTGTACCAAGTATCATTATCACTGTACAGTGTTGCTGGTTGTTTTTAATTGAAACAAAGTCATTAAAAGACTGCAAACAGTTGAAAGAAATCTCAACAAAGTACATATTGTAGAAACAGCAGCAACAAATGAAAATATGGCAAAGTGATAAAACATTTTTTATGACTAATTAATAAAAACAGTTTTGTTTTAAATGTATGCAGACATGTTTTTAGCCTTTTTAAAGAAAATTCTATCATCAAAGCAGATTCGTCATGTGACCACGCCCATAACCACGCCCCCACCGCCACAGGTATTTCGGGAAAAGCCAGTGTTTATTTGGACAAAAGCACACACAACAACAAGTCAAGTTGAAAGCCTCGGCCCCGCTTCTACCTGCTCTGGTTAGCCACATGCAGGCGCTCACAGAATGTCTGCAAGATGGCGCTCTCTAAACGGAACATGAAAGTGCAGGACGGAGGACAAGAAGTCTTGCACGTCGTTAACATCAATGGCACTTTTATTGCTCTCCTCCCATTAGGGCGTGCGTCTGATGGGACGGACATTTTTATGCGTGAGCAGGACCTTTACAAGCTTTTAGTTGAGCTGAAATACGATCGCTACAGGAGGACGCATAAATATGAAATATGAGCCTCAGAAAGGAATGACTTTGTTTTTTTTCTCTCTAAAGACGACACAACTCTTGATTGCTGAGAGGAATGTGGCTTCCCAAAATCAAATGTACTTTTTACCACCAAATATTACAATCTATAAATCACATTTCACCAGGTCAGATGATGGCCTTCAACATGTGACATTGTGTTTTTACAGCCACAGGACAAGATTCAACAACAGCATCACAAATATCATTTCTGGTAGACAACTAGGTCATAAAAAATGATTTAAAAAACACATTTTAATTACATAAAACATGGGTTGTACATCAGTGCTTTTTGCTGTTTTATTTGGATATTTATTTATTTATTTATATGAAGAAAGTCACTTTCAATTAATTAGAATTATTTTATCAAATCAACATTAAAAAAATGGTAACATGATATTTTTTGAAACACATTAAAATATATATATACCTATACACACCACACACACCACACATACCTATACACACCACACACACTTATACACACCACACACACCTATACACACCACACACACTTATACACACACCTATACACACCACACACACCTATACACACCACACACACTTATACACACCACACACACACCACACATCCCTTTACACACCACACACACCTATACACACCACACACACCCATTCCCACCACACACACCCATACACACCACACACACCTATACACACCACACACACCCATACACACCACACATCCCTATACACACCACACACACCTATACACACCACAAACACCCATACACACCACACACACCTATACACACCACACACACCTATACACACCACACACACCTATACACACCACACACACCCATTCACACCACACACACCTATACACACCACACATCCCTATACACACCACACACCACACACACCTATACACACCACACATCCCTATACACACACCACACACACCTATACACACCACACACACCTATACACACCACACACACCCATACACACCACACACACCTATACACACCACACATCCCTATACACACCACACACACCTATACACACCACACACACACCCATACACACCACACACACCCATACACACCTATACACACCACACACACTTATACACACCACACACACCTATACACACCACACACACACCCATACACACCACACACACCCATACACACCTATACACACCACACACACTTATACACACCACACACACCTATACACACCACACATCCCTATACACACCACACACACCCATACACACCACACACACCTACACACACCACACATCCCTATACACACACCACACACACCACACACACTTATACACACCACACACACTTATACACACCACACACACCTATACACACCACACATACCTATATACACCACACACACCTATACACACCACACATAACTATACACACACCACACATACCTATATACACACACCTATACACACCACACACACTTATACACACCACACACACACCTATACACACCACACACACCTATACACACCACACACACTTATACACACCACACACACCCATACACACCACACACACCTATACACACACCTATACACACCACACACACCTATACACACCACACATCCCTATACACACCACACACACCTATACACACCACACACACACCCATACACACCACACACACCCATACACACCACACACACACCCATACACACCACACACACCTATACACACCACACACACATATACACACCACACACACCTATACACACCACACACACGCATACACACCACACACACCTATACACACCACACATCCCTATACACACCACACACACCACACACACTTATACACACCACACACACTTATACACACCACACACACTTATACACACCACACACACCTATACACACCACACACACTTATACACACCACACACACCTATACACACCACACATAACTATACACACACCACACATACCTATACACACACCACACACACCTATACACACCACACATACCTAAACACATATACCTATATACACCACATATACCTATACACACCTATACACGCCACACACACCACACATACCTCGTATACACACCACACACAGCTATACCACAGGTGTGCACTACTTGAGTGATTTAGGATGAAATGTGGAGTGAATATTTTGCAGGAGAGTCAGCCTTCATGTGCTGACTCAGCGACTCACACCGCCATCTGTCGGCTCTTTCCTCTCACTCCATGACTGCTGACAAACAGAGGCCGCCACACGAGAGCCCGGGTGTGCGCTGGGCAATGAATGGTAATTGGGTGTGGTAGTGGTGTCCTGGCTGCTTTGTGCAGCACATGTGCTTTGTGTCAGCGGGAAGACACCATTTCACATGAAGAAATACACACAAAAATGGGATTTGACCCCCAATGTTTGGGAAACATACCCTTCTAACGTGGTGACATACCTGACACCCCAGCAAATGTACTTCTTTTTAAACATATGTTGTCAATTGTTTTGTCCTGGCTGCTCAGTGCTAGATTGCTGAATTTGACTATTTAATTGAAGGGTAAGAGTACAGGATGAACCAGGGCTGTAACTAGTCTTTGACTAACTGACCAGGATGAACCAGGGCTGTAACTAGGCTTTGACTAACTGACCAGGATGAACCAGGGCTGTAACTAGGCTTTGACTAACTGACCAGGATGAACCAGGGTCGTAACTAGGCTTTGACTAACTGACCAGGATGAACCAGGGCTGTAACTAGGCTTTGACTAACTGACCAGGATGAACCAGGGTCGTAACTAGGCTTTGACAAACTGACCAGGATGAACCAGGGTCGTAACTAGGCTTTGACTAACTGACCAGGATGAACCGGGGTCAAACTAGGCTTTGACAAACTGACCAGGATGAACCAGGGCTGTAACTAGGCTTTGACAAACTGACCAGGATGAACCAGGGTCGTAACTAGGCTTTGACAAACTGACCAGGATGAACCAGGGTCGTAACTAGGCTTTGACAAACTGACCAGGATGAACCAGGTTCGTAACTAGGCTTTGACAAACTGACCAGGATGAACCAGGGTCGTAACTAGGCTTTGACTAACTGACCAGGATGAACCAGGGCTGTAACTAGGCTTTGACAAACTGACCAGGATGAACCAGGGCTGTAACTAGGCTTTGACTAACTGACCAGGATGAACCAGGGCTGTAACTAGGCTTTGACAAACTGACCAGGATGAACCAGGGTCGTAACTAGGCTTTGACAAACTGACCAGGATGAACCAAGGTCGTAACTAGGCTTTGACAAAATGACCAGGATGAACCAGGGCTGTAACTAGGCTTTGACTAACTGACCAGGATGAACCAGGGTCATAACTAGGCTTTGACAAACTGACCAGGATGAACCAGGGCTGTAACTAAGCTTTGACTAACTGACCAGGATGAACCAGGGCTGTAACTAAGCTTTGACTAACTGACCAGGATGAACCAGGGCTGTAACTAGGCTTTGACTAACTGACCAGGATGAACCAGGGCTGTAACTAGGCTTTGACTAACTGACCAGGATGAACCAGGGTCGTAACTAGGCTTTGACAAACTGACCAGGATGAACCAGGGTCGTAACTAGGCTTTGACAAACTGACCAGGATGAACCAGGTTCGTAACTAGGCTTTGACAAACTGACCAGGATGAACCAGGGTCGTAACTAGGCTTTGACTAACTGACCAGGATGAACCAGGGCTGTAACTAGGCTTTGACAAACTGACCAGGATGAACCAGGGCTGTAACTAGGCTTTGACTAACTGACCAGGATGAACCAGGGCTGTAACTAGGCTTTGACAAACTGACCAGGATGAACCAGGGTCGTAACTAGGCTTTGACAAACTGACCAGGATGAACCAAGGTCGTAACTAGGCTTTGACAAAATGACCAGGATGAACCAGGGCTGTAACTAGGCTTTGACTAACTGACCAGGATGAACCAGGGTCATAACTAGGCTTTGACAAACTGACCAGGATGAACCAGGGCTGTAACTAAGCTTTGACTAACTGACCAGGATGAACCAGGGCTGTAACTAGGCTTTGACTAACTGACCAGGATGAACCAGGGCTGTAACTAGGCTTTGACTAACTGACCAGGATGAACCAGGGTCGTAACTAGGCTTTGACAAACTGACCAGGATGAACCAGGGTCGTAACTAGGCTTTGACTAACTGACCAGGATGAACCGGGGTCAAACTAGGCTTTGACAAATTGACCAGGATGAACCAGGGTCGTAACTAGGCTTTGACAAACTGACCAGGATGAACCAGGGTTGTAACTAGGCTTTGACTAACTGACCAGGATGAACCAGGGTCGTAACTAGGCTTTGACTAACTGACCAGGATGAACCAGGGTCGTAACTAGGCTTTGACAAACTGACCAGGATGAACCAGGGTCGTAACTAGGCTTTGACTAACTGACCAGGATGAACCGGGGTCAAACTAGGCTTTGACAAATTGACCAGGATGAACCAGGGTCGTAACTAGGCTTTGACAAACTGACCAGGATGAACCAGGGTTGTAACTAGGCTTTGACAAACTGACCAGGATGAACCAGGGTCGTAACTAGGCTTTGACTAACTGACCAGGATGAACCAGGGTCGTAACTAGGCTTTGACAAACTGACCAGGATGAACCAGGGTCGTAACTAGGCTTTGACAAACTGACCAGGATGAACCAGGGTCGTAACTAGGCTTTGACGGTACCTGCTAATGTGTATTTGGGATCTGCATAAGTCCCAAACATTTGAAATCAAGGAGGCATGGCGGAGATAAATATCTTGCCTTCCAGAAACCTTTTTTTCCCCAATTGTGACGTTTTTCTCCCAAAGTGAGACGTTAGCAGATTAGCCATGCATACCCAAACACCCTTGGGCGAGTCAGACATTTTTAATTTATGTAAGACCAGTCGTACCACAATATTTCCACGATGGAACCCAGTAAAAGAAAATGATCTGTTGTTGGCTGCTTTAACCACCACATGTCTTCAACTGTGAAAAAGTCTCTCCGAGTGTGTGCAAAAAAGACTTTCACAAAACGACCTTTTTAATGGCGGACTCAGTTAGTAGTACTACTAGTTATGGCAATGAAGGAGACAATTAAACGGTAAGTAATACCAGTAGGTTAGAAATGTGTGAATGCTACATTAGCATTGTTAGCTCAAGTTTTTGTGTAGCTAGCTTGGCCTTCTACTGTATGACAACAGTGTCACCGTCCTCCGGCCAAATAAAGAATGATTTTTCTAAGAACAACTTCCAGTTGGATCAGTGCCTACTAGGGTCGTTCGGTATACCAGTACTAGTATAGTATCGCGGTACTAATGAATTAAAAACGGTACAATACTGTGTTTGAAAAGTACCGGTTCCCCCCTTTTTTCTTATAGGCTTGACATTGCTAGTTTTACGAGCAGAGGAGCATGTTGGGCAGCGCACACACACAGAGTACTTACAAGCAGACACAGCGTGTAGACAGAAAAGGGAGAATGGACGCATTTTGGTGTAAAAAGTCAAGATAAAGGTGAAGTTATAACACTGAAACACCCTCAGGAAGAGCTGCTTTAAGGCATGCAGATAACATCCATCCACAGTGTTTTAGCTACTTCTAAATCACTAATCCTGGCCTCCATGGCGACAAATAAAGTGAGTTTCTTACAAGTACCATTATCACTGGAGGAGGAGGAATAGCTAAACATGCTTCACTACACACCGTAGGAGGATACAATAGCTCACCGCCGTCACAATGTAAACAAACGCCATGGGTGGATCTACACCTGACATCCACTGTAATGATACCAAGTACAAGAGTGTATCTCGTTGATACTACATTGATATTTTTTATCGTCACAAAATCTTTTTTTTGTTTATAAAGTCAGTAAATACGTCCCTGGACACATGAGGACTTTGAATATGACCAATGTATGATCCTGTAACTACTTGGTATCACATCCATACCTAAATGTGTGGTATCATCCAAAACTAATGTCAAGTATCAAAGAAGAGAAGAATAAGTGATTATTACATTTGAACAGAAGTGTATTCTAATAAATAATAATATACTTAGATCAAGTAGTTAAACAATCGGGTTATTTTTATTTTATTTCTAAATGGGAAAAAAAATGTAGGAAAAAAAGAGCGAAATAATCAGCACGTAATGAGAAAAAGCTAGTCAAGTCAAGGAGTTAAACAATCAGGTTATTTTAATTTTATTCTTAAATGGTAAAAAAAAAATACTAAAAATGTAAGAAAAAAAGAGTGATATAATCAGCACGTAATGAGAAAAAGCTAAAATATTCTAATAAATAATAATATATTTAGGTCATGTAGTTAAACAAACGGGTTATTTGTATTTTATTCTTAAATGGTAAAAAAAATGATATTAAAAATGTAGGAAAAAAAGAGCGAAATAATCAGCAAGTAATGAGAAAAAGCTAAAATATTCTAATAAATAATAATATACTTAGGTCAAGTAGTTAAACAATCGGGTTATTTTTAATTTATTCTTAAATGTTAAAAAAAAATACTAAAAATGTAGGGGGAAAAAAGAGCTAAATAATCAGCACGTAATGAGAAAAGGCTAAAATATTCCAGTAAATAATAATATACTTAGGTCAAGTAGTTAAACAATCGGGTTATTTTTGTTTCATTCTTAAATGGTAAAATTACTAAAAATGTAAGCAAAAAAGAGCGAAATAATCAGCACGTAATGAGAAAAAGCTAAAATATTCTAATAAATAATAATATACTTAGGTCAAGTAGTTAAACAATCAGGTTATTTTTATTTTATTCTTAAATGTTAAAAAAAAAAAAACTAAAAATGTAGGGGAAAAAAAGAGCTAAATAATCAGCACGTAATGAGAATAGGCTAAAATATTCCAGTAAATAATAATATACTTAGGTCAAGTAGTTAAACAATCGGGTTATTTTTGTTTCATTCTTAAATGGTAAAATTACTAAAAATGTAAGCAAAAAAGAGCGAAATAATCAGCACGTAATGAGAAAAAGCTAAAATAATTTAATAAATTATAATATACTTAGGTCAAGTAGTTAAACAATCGGGTTATTTTTATTTTATTCTTAAATGTTAAAAAAAAAAAAAATACTAAAAATGTAGGGGAAAAAAAGAGCTAAATAATCAGCACGTAATGAGAAAAGGCTAAAATATTCCAGTAAATAATAATATACTTAGGTCAAGTAGTTAAACAATCGGGTTATTTTTGTTTCATTCTTAAATGGTAAAATTACTAAAAATGTAAGCAAAAAAGAGCGAAATAATCAGCACGTAATGAGAAAAAGCTAAAATATTCTAATAAATAATAATATACTTAGGTCAAGTAGTTAAACAATCGGGTTATTTTTATTTTATTCTTAAATGTTAAAAAAAAAAATACTAAAAATGTAGGGGAAAAAAAGAGCTAAATAATCAGCACGTAATGAGAAAAGGCTTAAAATATTCCAGTATATAATAATATACTTAGGTCAAGTAGTTAAACAATCGGGTTATTTTTGTTTCATTCTTAAATGGTAAAATTACTAAAAATGTAAGCAAAAAAGAGCGAAATAATCAGCACGTAATGAGAAAAAGCTAAAATATTCTAATAAATTATAATATACTTAGGTCAAGTAGTTAAACAATCGGGTTATTTTTATTTTATTCTTAAATGTTAAAAAAAAAAAAAATACTAAAAATGTAGGGGAAAAAAAGAGCTAAATAATCAGCACGTAATGAGAAAAGGCTAAAATATTCCAGTAAATAATAATATACTTAGGTCAAGTAGTTAAACAATCGGGTTATTTTTGTTTCATTCTTAAATGGTAAAATTACTAAAAATGTAAGCAAAAAAGAGCGAAATAATCAGCACGTAATGAGAAAAAGCTAAAATATTCTAATAAATAATAATATACTTAGGTCAAGTAGTTAAACAATCGGGTTATTTTTATTTTATTCTTAAATGTTAAAAAAAAAAATACTAAAAATGTAGGGGAAAAAAAGAGCTAAATAATCAGCACGTAATGAGAAAAGGCTAAAATATTCCAGTAAATAATAATATACTTAGGTCAAGTAGTTAAACAATCGGGTTATTTTTGTTTCATTCTTAAATGTTAAAAAAAAAAAAA
Source organism: Nerophis lumbriciformis (assembly GCF_033978685.3). NCBI lineage: Eukaryota > Metazoa > Chordata > Actinopteri > Syngnathiformes > Syngnathidae > Nerophis > Nerophis lumbriciformis. Next base: position 54,159,823 of record NC_084557.2, read on the forward strand.
ATACTAAAAATGTAGGGGAAAAAAAGAGCTAAATAATCAGCACGTAATGAGAAAAGGCTAAAATATTCCAGTAAATAATAATATACTTAGGTCAAGTAGTTAAACAATCGGGTTATTTTTGTTTCATTCTTAAATGGTAAAATTACTAAAAATGTAAGCAAAAAAGAGCGAAATAATCAGCACGTAATGAGAAAAAGCTAAAATATTCTAATAAATAATAATATACTTAGGTCAAGTAGTTAAACAATCGGGTTATTTTTATTTTATTCTTAAATGTTAAAAAAAAAAATACTAAAAATGTAGGGGAAAAAAAGAGCTAAATAATCAGCACGTAATGAGAAAAGGCTAAAATATTCCAGTAAATAATAATATACTTAGGTCAAGTAGTTAAACAATCGGGTTATTTTTGTTTCATTCTTAAATGGTAAAATTACTAAAAATGTAAGCAAAAAAGAGCGAAATAATCAGCACGTAATGAGAAAAAGCTAAAATATTCTAATAAATAATAATATACTTAGGTCAAGTAGTTAAACAATCGGGTTATTTTTATTTTATTTCTAAATGGAAAAAAAAATGTAGGAAAAAAAGAGCGAAATAATCAGCACGTAATGAGAAAAAGCTAAAATATTCTAATAAATAATAATACACTTAGGTCAAGTAGTTAAACAATCGGGTTATTTTTATTTTATTCTTAAATGTTAAAAAAAAAAAATACTAAAAATGTAGGGAAAAAAAAGGGCTAAATAATCAGCACGTAATGAGAAAAGGCTAAAATATTCCAGTAAATAATAATATACTTAGGTCAAGTAGTTAAACAATCGGGTTATTTTTGTTTCATTCTTAAATGGTAAAATTACTAAAAATGTAAGCAAAAAAAGAGCGAAATAATCAGCACGTAATGAGAAAAAGCTAAAATATTCTAATAAATAATAATATACTTAGGTCAAGTAGCACTAGTGTGCCGTGAGATACAGTCTGGTGTGCCGTGGGAGATTATCTAATTACACATATTTGGGTTAAAAACATTTTTTGCAAACCAGTAATTGTAGTCTGCAAATGATGTGTTGTTGTTGAGTGTCGCTGCTGTCTAGAGCTCGGCAGAGTAACCGTGTAATACTCTTCCATATCAGTAGGTGGCAGCCGGTAGCTAATTGCTTTGTAAAGGCAGGTAAAAAGGTGTCTTATGCTTAAACCAAAAATAAACAAAAGGTGAGTGCCGCTAAGAAAGGGCATTGAAGCTTAGGGAAGGCTATGCAGAACGAAAGTAAAACTGAACTGGCTACAAAGTAAACAAAAACAGAATGCTGGACGACAGCAAAGACTTACTGTGGAGCAATGACGGCGTCCACAATGTACATCCGAACATGACATGACAATCAACAATGTCCCCACAAAGAAGGATAAAAACAGCTGAAATATTCTTGATTGCTAAAACAAAGTAGATGCGGGAAATATAAGACATGAAACTGCTACAGGAAAATACCAAAAAAAGAGGAAAAAGCCACCAAAATAGGAGTGCAAGACAAGAACTAAAACACTACACACAGGAAAACAGCAAAAAACTCCAAATAAGTCGGGGTGATGTGACAGGTGGTGACAGTACACCTACTTTGAGACAAGAGCTATAGTGATGCATGCTTGGTTATGCTTTAAATTCATATCCAACAATTGCGACGACGACTTTTTATTGTCAACTGAGTTTATGATTTCTGCTGGTGGTGTGCCTCTGGATTTTCTCAACGCAAAAAATGTGCCTTGGCTCAAAAAAGGTTGAAAAACACTGCTCTATATGACATAATACTTTGCTCTTTTTAATGACCTACAGCAAAACTGTTGATCAAAGATCATTTGTGTGACAGTAACACTGTGGTGTGTTTAAGGACCTATGGCAAAATTGCTAATCAAAGATCCTCTATATGACATAATACTTTGCTGTTTTTAATGACCTACTGCAAAACTGTTGATCAAAGATCATTTGTATGACAGTAACACTGTACTGTTTTAAGGACCTCTGGCAAAAATGATAATCAAAGATCCTCTATATCAGTGGTCCCTAACCTTTTTGTAACAGCGGACCGGTCAACGCTTGAAAATTTGTCCCACGGACCAGAGGGGGGGGGGGTGTTTTTTTTATTTTTTATTTTTTTTATTTTATTTATTTATTTATTTAAATTTTATTTTTGGTCATAAAAAAATACAATCATGTGTGCTTACTAGAGATGCGCGGTTTGCGGACACAACCGCGGAGTCCGCGGATTATCCGCGGATCGGGCGGTTGAAATTAAAAAAAAATTAGATTTTATCCGCGGGTCGGGTCGGGCGGTTGAAATTAAAAAAAATTATATTTTAAATAGATTCAGGCGGGTGGCAGTTAAACCAATTGGTAAATATATATACATAGTTAAATGTTGTTACCCACATACGAAAAACGAGCAGGCACCTGCAGCATATGCCACAACAGAAGAAGAAAAAAAGAAGAGATGGACACTTTTACGGAGCGGAGAAGGGACGCCTCGCCGGGGTCCGGGACCGAGGCCCCTTCCCCCGAGAGGGCCCCACCGGGAGCCGTAGCTGAGGCGATCCGCGAAAAAGGCCCGACGCACGTCCAGGGTCACCACCGCGCCCACCGCACCGACACCCCGCCTCGTCCGCCTTCGCCGCGGCCGGCGTCACGCGCAGCAGGTAAGCAGCTTACCTGCCCGCCACCCCCGTGGCCGGGGGCTCGTAACAGGGGTCACTCCGCGCGCTCCGCCCGCGCAGCTTACCTGCCCGCCACCCCTGTTGCTGGGGGCGCGTAACAGGGGTCACTCCGCGCGCAGTGCGCTCACGAAAGGGGTGGGGCTCACCCTGGTTGATATAGACAGCAGGACGGTGGCCATGGAAGTCGGAACCCGCTAAGGAGTGTGTAACAACCCACCTGCCGAATCAACTAGCCCTGAAAATGGATGGCGCTGGAGCGTCGGGCCCATACCCGGCCGTCGCCGGCAGCGAGACGCGCTTGGAGGTGCGCTCAGCGCGGCTCCCATATGATTGCGCACTGGTGTGCGTCTGGGCCGTGACAGCGTGGCACGCGAATGTCTGTGCTGCATTGGATCAGTCTCTTTTTTTTAACAGGCAAAAGCTTTATAACCTCACTAATGCCTTGCATCGTCTATATTAGATATATAACAACGGGCGGGTGAGGTTCTGATCAAATGTTAGATCGGGTGAATGGCGGATGGTTGACGACTTTTTTGATGCGGTTGCGGATGAAATAATTGCCTATCCGCGCATCTCTAGTGCTTACGGACTGTATCCCTGCAGACTGTATTGATCTATATTGATATATAATGTAGGAACCACAATATTAATAACAGAAACAACCCTTTTGTGTGAATGAGTGTAAATGGGGGAGGGAGGTTTTTTGGGTTGGTGCACTAATTGTAAGTGTATCTTGTGTTTTTTATGTTAATTTAATAAAAAAAATAATTTATTTTTGATTTTGATTTTGATTTTATTTTTTTTAAATTTCTTGTGCGGCCCGGTACCAATCGATGCACGGACCGGTACCGGGCTGCGGCCTGGTGGTTGGGGACCACTGCTCTACATGACAAAATACTTTGCTGTTTTTAATGACCTACAACAAAACTCATAAGTAAATATCCTCTATATGACACTAATATGTTGCTCTTTTTAAAGTTCTACAGCAAAACTGTTGATCAAAGATCATTTGTATGACAGTAACACTGTGCTGTTTTAAGGACCTATGGCAAAAATGCTAATCAAAGATCCTGTATATGACATAATACTTTGCTGTTTTAATGACCTACAACAAAACTCTAAAGTAAATATCCTCTATATGACAGTAACATGTTGCTCTTTTTAAAGTTCTACATACAGCAAAACTGTTGATCAAAGATCCTTTTTGTATGACAGTAACACTGTACTGTTTTAAGGACCTCTGGCAAAAATGCTCATCAAAGATCCTCTATATCAGTGGTCCCTAACCTTTTTGTAACAGCGGACCGGTCAACGCTTGAAAATTTGTCCCACGGACCGGAGGGGGGGGGGTTATTTTTTTTATTTTTTTATTTATTTATTTATTTATTTATTTTTTTTGGTCATAAAAAAATACAATCATGTGTGCTTACGGACTGTATCCGTGCAGACTGTATTGATATATATTGATATATAATGTAGGAACCACAATATTAATAACAGAAAGAAACAACCCTTTTGTGTGAATGAGTGTGCACTAATTGTAAGTGTATCTTGTGTTTTTTATGTTGATTTAATAAAAAAAAAAAAAAAAAAAAAATTTTTATTTTTATTTTTTTGTATCTTGTGTTTTTTATGTTGATTTAATAAATGTTTTTATTTATTTATTTATTTAAAAAAAAAAAAAAAAAAAATTTAATTTCTTGTGCGGCCCGCTACCAATCGATGCACGGACCGGTACCGGGCCGCGGCCTGGTGGTTGGGGACCACTGCTCTACATGACATAATACTTTGCTGTTTTAATGACCTACAACAAAACTCATAGGAAAATATCCTCTATATGACACTAATATGTTGCTCTTTTTAAAGTTCTACAGCAAAACTGTTGATCAAAGATCATTTGTATAACAGTAACACTGTGCTGTTTTAAGGACCTATGTCAAAAATGCTCATCAAAGATCCTGTATATGACATAATACTTTGCTGTTTTAATGACCTACAACACAACTCTAAAGTAAATATCCTCTATAGGACAGTAACATGTTGCTCTTTTTAAAGTTCTACATACAGCAAAACTGTTGATCAAAGATCCTTTTTGTATGACAGTAACACTGTGCTGATTTAAGGATCCTCTATATGACATAATACTTTGCTGTTTTTAAGGGCATATAGCAAAATGCTAGTCAAAGATCTTGTAAATTGAAGGTCACACTGTGTTGTGTTTAAGGACCTACAGCAAAAATGATAATGAAGAAAGTAACACTGTGTTGTGTTTAAGGAAGTACAGCAAAACATGCTGATCAAAGATTCTCTATACAACATAATACTTTAATTTTTAGAGTCAGACTAGGCCAAGTATCTGAGGTCAAATGCCAAAATGATTTCTGTCTTGTAAGATAGGACATTTCTAGAAATATTTCTCAATGCCACTGTTGGAATAATTGTTTGTAAGTTATCACAAAAGAAACGTTGTATTATGAATGCTGTCTTTCGAGGCCTAACAAGAGGAAGAAGGCTCGTGAAACGCCACTGTGATTTCAACACGGACAGATGGCAGGATCTGCTCAACTTCCAGAGGAACTCTCTTTGAAGTGTTAAACGAACTCTCTTTGAAATATTTCACAAACTCTCTTCCAACTATTTGGTAACCGAGGTCAACGCTATTTACGACCCGCTGCCCTCTTGAAATTGCTGTGGTCAGGAGACGGGAGGGGTTATCCATTTGTCCTCCAACACCTGCCCCAGCTGGATCCAGGAAGAGCCCAAGCCCGAGAAATCCTCTTTTTGGTCTTCAAAGCGACCGAAAACAATGACTGTTTTACATACTTCCCATTCCTGCTGTGACATGTGTTGGTGCGTGAACATTGAACATCTGAATAAATGAGGAGACGAAAACCTTCTTCGTCAGAGCGTGGTGCAGGACTGTACAGAGAGTGCAGTGGCCATGTCTCGCCTCAATATTGAGTCCAAATTGAATTCTGTCTCTGTTTGATTCCTTGCCTTTTGTCTTGTTTAATAGATGTCCTCAGTGTTTGAACGTGACAGCCACAGTAAAAGCTGGATACATTTGAATACTATCTGACCAAGATGGCCAAGGTAGCAGACAGAGTCATTTTTGTTGACTGAAAATGTTTGCCTTAGTGTTCATTTTAAAGCAGTTTTCAGTTTAGTTTTACTCATCGTCGTTGACGAAAATGTGTCATCTAAATTGAAAAATAAATTTTGCGACATTTTAGTCAACTAAAATGACAGTAAATCTTGTCGACTAAAATATGACGTATTGAAGTTGTCTTAAAACCACAATTTTAAAGGTTATTGCAGAGAATCTCAAATGCTAAATCCACAAGACCTGTGTTAGTCAAAAAAAGTCGTTGAAGATAACTGAGACAAACATGTTTAGGCAACAAAACGGCAGCGTTCAGAGTCGACATCAAAAATCACCTTTTCAAAAATCCCCCGGCCACGATCTGGCACTCAAGCTTCTTGAAAACACCATAAATGCTACAGAAAGAATCCTATTGGTTTTGTATGGGATCTGACTCACGATGCTTGGTCAACATCAGTTCTTTACTTGACAAAAGTTGAACTCATCTTCTTGAAACTGTGACGAATATGCAGGTAAAAGGTGGTTAATATAAAAAACAAAACAAAAACTAGTGCAGCTTTGAGTGCACGCGAACTATAGGGAAAGCTATGCAAACACATACCTGCCAACTTTTGAAATCAGAAAAACCTAGTAGCCAGGGTCCAGGGGCCGCAGGGCCCGGTAGGTCCAGGACAAAGTCCTGGTGGGGGGTTCCTGCGCCCCCCGACGCAAAATGATTATTAGCATTCAGACAGGTTAAAATGTTGCTAAAACCATCACTTTTCTATCAGTCACAGTGACTTTTCAAAACAAAAATATTACAGCAAAAATCATATGGGTTGATTGACATGTTTATTCTGTAAGCTAACTTCAATAGTTTGAAATTATTTTGACAGTTAATGCCAGTTATCCTGTCAACCTTTCACAAGACTTCAATTTGTTCATTGAAAGTATAAACACTTTTTACAGTAAACAAATGGTAAAACAGTACTAAACAATTCCATCAAAAAAAAAATTGGTGTCATTATTAACTTTCTGTCCAAGCTTGTATAATCTACTGCCTTGTTCAATTGTAAAAAATATTCTGTGCCTAAAATTCACATTTCTATCACAATTATCATACTGTAAACATGGTAAGCTAACTTCATTAAAATTAATAGTCCTGTCAATAGCATGGAATTACAATTCAAATGTAGATTTTTTGTAAGCCTTTCAAAAGAATTCAAAATATGAAAAATTAATGAAAATTAATTGAAGCCATCAGACACTTGAAAAGTGGCACATCACATCTCTAATGTAATCATTTGAACTTTTCAACAGAAATAGCACTGCAAAAATATTAAGGACATACTTCTGTATTTTGGTAGTTATGCTGTCAACATTTAACAAGATTTCTTCAACTTGGACTTGAAAGCATAAATAGTATAAACACTTTTAACAGTATAACAGTACTAAACAATTCCAATAGATAACATTGGTGTCATTACCTTTTTGTGGCTAAAATCCAAATTTATTCTAGTCCATGCTCAATTATTGCCTCCGTAAATAAAACTTCGGCATTTATCACGTCCAAAGAATCTGTTTGGGCGACGAAAAACGTTGAAAGTTTTCCACTTGTATCGCTAGCAACGGCATTAGACTTGTGTTTTTTTGTCCCGACGTGGTCTTTTACATCGCTAATTCCTCCGTGTCCGATCGAAAAATCTTGTCTGCACAAGGTGCAATTCGCGTAGTTTTCACCCTTTTTGGAACGGATAATTATTCCCGGATAGGCTTTTGAATATTCTTCACGGAATGACTGCAGTTTTCTTTTCGGTTTAAGACTCGTTTGCGAATTTTCTCCGGCTGATTCCATGATCGTTCGCTCGTTTGGAAACAATGGCAACTGGTGCCTCGTGCTTGGCAGCGGTGCTATAAATAGCCTCGCGCATGGCATTCGGAATGGCTCAATAGGAAGTTACGGGAAGCAGTGTCGATTGTCATTGTTGTTACGCGATTTCGTGAATAAAACTTTAAAAAAATATATTTTTTTTAATTACCGTATTTTTTGCACTATTAGCCGCACCTAAAAACCACAAATTTACTCAAAAGCTGACAGTGCGGCTTATAACCCGGTGCGCTTTATATATGGATTAATATTAAGATTCATTTTCATAAAGTTTAGGTCTCGCAACTACGGTAAACAGCCGCCATCTTTTTTCCCCGTAGAACAGGAAGCGCTTCTTCCTCTACGCAAGCAACCGCCAAGGTAAGCACCCGCCCCCATAGAAGAGGAAGCGCTTCTTCTTCTACTGTAAGCAACTACCCGCCCCCGTAGAAGAAGAAGAAGCGCGCGGATATTACGTTTCATTTCCTTTGTGTGTTTACATCTGTAAAGACCACAAAATGGCTCCTACTAAGCGACAGGGATCCGGTTCATGAAAAGACGCAATCTCTCCATCCGCACACGGACTACTATTTCACAGCAACTGCCTAAAGACTTTCAAGAAAAGCTGGCTACTTTCCGTGCATATTGTAAAAACAAGATAGCTGAAAAAAAGATCCGGCCAGAGAACATTATCAACATGGACGAGGTTCCACTGACTTTTGATATTCCTGTGAACCGCACTGTGGATACAACGGGAGCACGTACGGTGAATATTCGCACCACAGGGAATGAGAAGTCATCCTTCACTGTGGTTCTAGCTTGCCATGCTAATGGCCAGAAACTTCCACCCATGGTGATATTCAAAAGGAAGACCTTGCCAAAAGAGACCTTTCCAGCCGGCGTCATCATAAAAGCTAACTCGAAGGGATGGATGGATGAAGAAAAGATGAGCAAGTGGTTAAGGTAAGTTTACGCGAAGAGGCCGGGTGGCTTTTTTCACGCAGCTCCGTCCATGTTGATATACGACTCCATGCGCGCCCACATCACGCTGGTTTTTAATATATTATTAAAGTTTGACTGACCTATCTGACTGTTTTTTTGACATTCCCTTTAGCGCAGTTAGATGCGGCTTATAACACGGGGCGGCTTATAGGTGGACAAAGTTTTGAAATATGCCGTTCATTGAAGGCGCGGCTTATAACCCAGGGCGCCTTATGGTGCGGAAAATACGGTAATGAAAACCCGTATTTTTCATCACTGCAACCGTAACCCGGAATAGGTTGATGAAAACCGTACTAATTACGGGGAAAACCGGAGTAGTTGGCAGGTATGCAAACACAAGACAAAACTAAAGGTAAACTTCACAGATGGATTGATTAACGTGGACCCCGACTTAAACAAGTGTAAAAACTTATTGGGGTGTTACCATTTAGTGGTCAATTGTACGGAATATGTACTGTACTGTGCAATCTACTAATAAAAGTTTCAATCAATCAATCAAAAAGATTGCTAGCATGAAGCGGGGCATTCACAAAACAATGTTCCAAAAAATACACTAAATCGTGCGCCTCACAATAAGAAGGTCCTTGGTTCAATTCTTGGGCCTCCACACACGATAACTCTGTGTGGAGTTTGAAAATTGACACTCGAAAATAAGAGCGCGAGACAGGAAATAAAAACACCCACAGAACAAAAAACAAGGCATGACCAGAGGCTACAGGTCATGACAGACTGAGACCCTACTGGTTTTAAATACAAGGACTCTATTGATTATTGGAGTTATCTGATTTAAATTCTGACCAACATCATATATCCTGGACTCATCCAAAACACTATTGATATCCTCATGGTGGTTTGGGTCAAAGGTCACAGTAAAATTGTGTTTTTGATGATTATCTGTCATCTGTCACTCTTGTGTCGACTTCTCCATTCCTCAATTGTCCCCACAGTCACAAGACTCCATATGATCACAAATGTGACTTTGTTGCACAAGTCCTCAAATGTCCGTGTGATCTGGTCTCACTGTGTCATGTGACCTCTTCCGGGACAAACTGGACCCAGCTTGAAGCTAACATGTAGCAAATAAATGAATAGTAGAAATGATAACATGTATACGTAGCATACTTAACAAACATGATCGCATTCAGCACAAATCACCAAGATGCTATCAGGATAAATGATAACAGGTTGCATAATTTGATAGCATGTAGCAGACGTGGGTAGAGGACCTAAAAATGGTACTCAAGCAAGAGTACCGTTACTTTACTCAAGTAAAAGTACAAAGCAGTCATCAAAATAATGACTTGAATAAGTAAGTATTCCGTGAAAAAAACTACTCAACTATTGAGTAACTTATGAGTAACTTCAGATTTATTTTGTAGCTCATTTTTAATGGTTCTTGGACTACAACTGTAGTTGGTGTGTGTGTGTTGTTGTATTTCTACCCTCGTTGAGACATGAAGAAGGAAAAGTATCTTCCATATGAGGAGGTGTGAACAAGTGATGACATAAATCAATAACATTGCATCTAATAGACAATGTCTCATCTGTGGTGACATCTATCTAAATGAAGGTGGTCCTAAAAAAGGAAAGATTTTTCAAATTGACTGTGTCGGTTTTAAAAGTGCTCCCCCTCTGGTCAACATATGAAATAACAAGTGTGTGTAAGAAATTGAAATGCGCCCCCTTTGGCCAAAATTAATAAAAACAAATAAAATCACTATGTATATAAAGACATACTGTAATAACTTGAAGTAAATAATGAAGATTAAAAAACAATTACAAACAAATAATTAAAAAATATATATAATTAAAATTGAAAAAAACATTGCATTTCCTTGAGACATGACAGATTTACTGTCATTTTAGTTGACTTAAATGTCGCAAAATGTATTTTTCAATTTTAAGAAAAACATTGCATTTCTCAACATCGTTGAGACATGAAGAAGGAAAAGTATCTTCCATATGAGGGCACAGTACAGTACATATTCCGTACAATTGACCACTAAATGGTAACACCCCAATAAGTTTTTACACTTGTTTAAGTCGGGGTCCACGTTAATCAGTCCATCTGTGAAGTTTACCTTTAGTTTTGTCTTGTGTTTGCATAGTTTTCCCTATACTTCGCGTGCACTCAAAGCTGCACTAGTTTTTGTTTTGGTTTTTATATTAACCACATTTTACCTGCATATTCGTCACAGTTTCAAGAAGATGAGTTCAACTTTTGAACTCAAGTAAACTCAAGCAGTCTTTTTCTCACAATGTGTCAACTTTTTTCTTATAAAATTGGGAACAATTTCTCATATTCTTTCTGTTTCTGTAATATTGCGATATTTTCTCGTAAAAAATGTTTTAATGTAATAATATTACTTTTAAATGCAAAATGGTGACATTTGTCATATGCAATTCTGACTTTTATCACAATACTGCCAATTTTTTTGTTCTTCTTGTAAAATAGTGACATTTTTGGAGAAAAAAATATGACTTTTGCCATAATTTTGCCAAGTAAAATTACGATTATTATTATTATAATATTGCCAAAATGTTCAAGTTTTCTTTTAAAATTGTGACTTTTGTCGAGTAAAATTACGACTTTTTTCATAAAATTGCCAAAATGTTAAGCTTTTCTTGTAAAATTGCGACTGTTAGAGTAAAATTCCAACTTTTATCATAATATTGCACAAATGTTCAGTTTTTCTCGTACAATTTTGCCTTGCGTTGAGTAAAATTACGACTTTTATTTTACTGCCATAATTGTGAAATTCCAACTCATTTTTCACAACAAGCGTTTTTATATTTGCATAGTTTGTATATATTATTAATGTTGTAAATACAAATCTTTATATATCTAGAAAGGGCGGTCCTAAAGAGGTAGGCATTATTCGGAGGTGTCCAGAAGGTAAGGAATACAAGAATTTGTGGAGTGTGTGTGTGTGTGTGTGTGTGTGTGTGTGTGTGTGTGTGTGTGTGTGTGTGTGTGTGTGTGTGTGTGTGTGTGTGTGTGTGTGTGTGTGTGTGTGTGTTTAAATATAAAAATAATCTACAATTTACCGCAGTTAGAAGTGGAATTCTTGTTGGCTGAAATGTGAACATTTGTTTAGACACTCATGATAGCACATAAATATTTATTGTTACTACTTTGAAAGTCATCATTGGAGATTTGTGCTGCCTTCATCACGTTTTACAGTCAGTGTGTGTCTATGCACTAAATGAGTGCAATAAATCAGTTTCTTCTATGTTCACAGCTCCATGTGAAGATGTAGTTTGCATGCTCTTATCTGTCATGTGACTGATGGCCAGACGCAGTGTGTCTCTCCTACACTAGGGGGCGACTGTGCACATTTCAGCTTGTATGTTAGATGTAAATATAGTAGAAGAAGATAATGCTACATGCTAATAAACTAGCGTTAATAACTTTAAAGCTACGGATCTAAGAGATAAGTACAACTTTCCACTGCTTTTTGATGATGTTGAAAATGTTTTAATGTGTTTAAATGACACTTGTGGTTATTAGGATCATCAGAGACATACACAAAGATCGTTTCTTTAGTCATCTGTTTTAGGAGGTTTCTACTTACCAGTTGTCTCAAACAGCCGTCATGTCACGTCATTAAAAGGTCTTGTTTTCTGGAGCTTCTGGCACGTATTAAACAAGAAGGTTCCTATTTTATCTTATACTTTCAACATACTGACCTACTTTAGCTCCCCGTAGCTGTACTTGGTGTTTGTTTGATTGGTGAACTGGAATCAAACGTCAAGATTGGCGGAACAAAGTCACGTGACAGAGTCATGTGACCATAGACATCTTATGAGCGCTACTGCCTACTGGCGCTGACGAGATGCGTGGCCGCCATCATGGAGTGGTGATCCGATCCACTCAGTGCAATTCATTTGGCAGGAGCAATGAACTGTCAGCGCATTTAATTCATTTTACCTCACTGAATACCTCTGATTTTCACCCCCTTTTTTGTCATACGTGTAGCTATGATAAAGGACACATGTTTTATTATTCATAGTTTGCTTAACAGTAATAGAATATTCTTATATTCTATAAATGACCAGACGTCCCAGATCAAAACTGGGAATATAATCTCAGAGCTATTTTTAAGTTGAAGAAACAATATGATGAGGTTATATATACATGCTACATAAACAATGTATGAATACATTAGATATCTATATATCTTATAGACTGTATCTCTGTTACTGCAGCAGCAGAGAGTTTATTCTGTCTTGACACTTTGTATTGATATTTTCTATTACATTCTTCCCTTAAATGATCATGTTTACACTGATTGTTTTATATGTATGTTTTATGTATGTCGCTTTGGATGAAAGCGTCTGCCAAATACTTAAACATAAACATATATAAACGTATTTCTTATTTCAACTATATGTTATTCAAGTATGACATTTTTAAATGTAATTAATTTCATTGCCAAGCAATTCTATTATGGTCATACTCTTGTTTGCTAGCGGCTACGATTTCAGTACTATTGATGATCTTTGCTCCTTCTCAACTCTGTGCTAATATTCTTTTCACAAAATACAACCAAAAGTACGTTAATGTTAAATCTTACTTGTGAAAAGAAACCCCCCGATTCCTATTTTCAACAGTCCGCTCATTTGAGCAGGAAAACGCTGAACACCATCTTTGTTTTCTACCTGTCAAGTGTCAGTTTAGCATCTTTGTTTTATACCTGTCAACTGTCAGTTTAGCATCTTTGTTTTCTACCTGTCAACTGCCAGTTTAGCATCTTTGTTTTCTACCCGTCAACTGCCAGTTTAGCATCTTTGTTTTCTACCCGTCAACTGTCAGTTTAGCATCTTTGTTTTCTACCTGTCAATTGTCCGTTTAGCATCTTTGTTTTCTACCTGTCAACTGTCAGTTTAGCATCTTTGTTTTCTACCTGTCAACTGTCAGTTTAGCATCTTTGTTTTCTACCTGTCAACTGTCAGTTTAGCATCTTTGTTTTCTACCTGTCAACTGCCAGTTTAGCATCTTTGTTTTCTACCCGTCAACTGCCAGTTTAGCATCTTTGTTTTCTACCCGTCAACTGTCAGTTTAGCATCTTTGTTTTCTACCTGTCAACTGCCAGTTTAGCATCTTTGTTTTCTACCTGTCAACTGTCAGTTTAGCATCTTTGTTTTCTACCTGTCAACTGCCAGTTTAGCATCTTTGTTTTCTACCTGTCAACTGCCAGTTTAGCATTTTTGTTTTCTACCCGTCAACTGTCAGTTTAGCATCTTTGTTTTCTACCTGTCAACTGCCAGTTTAGCATCTTTGTTTTCTACCTGTCAACTGCCAGTTTAGCATCTTTGTTTTCTACCTGTCAACTGCCAGTTTAGCATCTTTGTTTTCTACCTGTCAACTGTCAGTTTAGCATCTTTGTTTTCTACCTGTCAACTGCCAGTTTAGCATCTATGTTTTCTACCCGTCAACTGTCAGTTTAGCATCTTTGTTGTCTACCTGTCAACTGTCAGTTTAGCATCTTTGTTTTCTACCTGTCAACTGTCAGTTTAGCATCTTTGTTTTCTACCTGTCAACTGTCAGTTTAGCATCTTTGTTTTCTACCTGTCAACTGTCAGTTTAGCATCTTTGTTTTGTAGCTGTCAACTGCCAGTTTAGCATCTTTGTTTTCTACCTGTCAACTGTCAGTTTAGCATCTTTGTTTTCTACCTGTCAACTGTCAGTTTAGCATCTTTGTTTTCTACCTGTCAACTGTCAGTTTAGCATCTTTGTTTTCTACCTGTCAACTGCCAGTTTAGCATCTTTGTTTTCTACCCGTCAACTGTCAGTTTAGCATCTTAGTTTTCTACCTGTCAACTGTCAGTTTAGCATCTTTGTTTTCTACCTGTCAACTGTCAGTTTAGCATCTTTGTTTTCTACCTGTCAACTGCCAGTTTAACATCTTTGTTTTCTACCCGTCAACTGCCAGTTTAGCATCTTTGTTTTCTACCTGTCAACTGTCAGTTTAGCAACTTTGTTTTCTACCTGTCAACTGTCAGTTTAGCATCTTTGTTTTCTACCCGTCAACTGCTAGTTTAGCATCTTTGTTTTCTACCTGTCAACTGTCAGTTTAGCATCTTTGTTTTCTACCTGTCAACTGCCAGTTTAACATCTTTGTTTTCTACCCGTCAACTGCCAGTTTAGCATCTTTGTTTTCTACCTGTCAACTGTCAGTTTAGCAACTTTGTTTTCTACCTGTCAACTGTCAGTTTAGCATCTTTGTTTTCTACCCGTCAACTGCTAGTTTAGCATCTTTGTTTTCTACCTGTCAACTGTCAGTTTAGCATCTTTGTTTTCTACCTGTCAACTGTCAGTTTAGCATCTTTGTTTTCTACACGTCAACTGTCAGTTTAGCATCTTTGTTTTCTACCTGTCAACTGGCAGTTTAGCATCTTTGTTTTCTACCTGTCAACTGTCAGTTTAGCATCTTTGTTTTCTACCTGTCAACTGTCAGTTTAGCATCTTTGTTTTCTACCTGTCAACTGCCAGTTTAGCATCTTTGTTTTCTACCTGTCAACTGTCAGTTTAGCATCTTTGTTTTCTACCTGTCAACTGCCAGTTTAGCATCTATGTTTTCTACCCGTCAACTGTCAGTTTAGCATCTTTGTTGTCTACCTGTCAACTGTCAGTTTAGCATCTTTGTTTTCTACCTGTCAACTGTCAGTTTAGCATCTTTGTTTTCTACCTGTCAACTGTCAGTTTAGCATCTTTGTTTTCTACCTGTCAACTGTCAGTTTAGCATCTTTGTTTTGTAGCTGTCAACTGCCAGTTTAGCATCTTTGTTTTCTACCTGTCAACTGTCAGTTTAGCATCTTTGTTTTCTACCTGTCAACTGTCAGTTTAGCATCTTTGTTTTCTACCTGTCAACTGTCAGTTTAGCATCTTTGTTTTCTACCTGTCAACTGTCAGTTTAGCATCTTTGTTTTCTACCTGTCAACTGTCAGTTTAACATCTTTTTTTCTACCTGTCAACTGTCAGTTTAGCATCTTTGTTTTCTACCTGTCAACTGTCAGTTAAGCATCTTTGTTTTCTACCTGTCAACTGCCAGTTTAGCATCTTTGTTTTCTACCCGTCAACTGTCAGTTTAGCATCTTTGTTTTCTACCTGTCAACTGTCAGTTTAGCATCTTTGTTTTCTACCTGTCAACTGTCAGTTTAGCATCTTTGTTTTCTACACGTCAACTGTCAGTTTAGCATCTTTGTTTTCTACCTGTCAACTGTCAGTTTAGCATCTTTGTTTTCTACCTGTCAACTGCCAGTTTAGCATCTTTGTTTTCTACCCGTCAACTGTCAGTTTAGCATCTTTGTTTTCTACCTGTCAACTGTCAGTTTAGCATCTTTGTTTTCTACCTGTCAACTGTCAGTTTAGCATCTTTTTTTTCTACCTGTCAACTGTCAGTTTAGCATCTTTGTTTTCTACATGTCAACTGTCAGTTTAGCATCTTTGTTTTCTACCTGTCAACTGTCAGTTTAGCATCTCTTTTTTCTACCTGTTAACTGTCAGTTTAGCATCTTTGTTTTCTACCTGTCAACTGCCAGTTTAGCATCTTTGTTTTCTACCTGTCAACTGTCAGTTTAGCATCTTTGTTTTCTACCTGTCAACTGTCAGTTTAGCATCTTTGTTTTCTACCTGTCAACTGCCAGTTTAGCATCTTTGTTTTCTACCTGTCAACTGCCAGTTTAGCATCTTTGTTTTCTACCTGTCAACTGCCAGTTTAGCATCTATGTTTTCTACCCGTCAACTGTCAGTTTAGCATCTTTGTTGTCTACCTGTCAACTGTCAGTTTAGCATCTTTGTTTTCTACCCGTCAACTGTCAGTTTAGCATCTTTGTTTTCTACCTGTCAACTGTCAGTTTAGCATCTTTGTTTTCTATCTGTCAACTGTCAGTTTAGCATCTTTGTTTTATACCTGTCAACTGCCAGTTTAGCATTTTTGTTTTCTACCTGTCAACTGCCAGTTTATCATTTTTTTTTTCTACCTGTCAACTGTCAATTTAGCATCTTTGTTTTCTACCTGTCAACTGTCAGTTTAGGATCTTTGTTTTCTACCTGTCAACTGTCAGTTTAGGCTGCTCGCAGGCTCCTCATCACCACTTCAAGATGGCGGCCCAATTTCTCGCGTCACAGAATCCAATGCTGCGTTTACTTATAACATGTCTATGAGAATACATCTTTGTCTTAATCGATAATTATAAATAAATGTAACGATCGGAATGAAACTGACTAAAAGTAGGGTTTTTTTCTATACAAAAAATACTCAAATAAAAGAAAAAAGTATGCTGCATTAAAATGACTAAATACGACGTATCCAACAAGTTACTTTAGTACATGTAACGCGTTACTGCCCATCTCTGACAATGATAGTGGGGTTATGATGTAGAAATTTCATGCCTGATGAGGTCATGCAGACCGAAACGCGCGTCGCATGATGGAATTTGATTGAATAATGTGTGCAAGCACACAGCAGAGAATAATAGCGTGCTCATGTGCTAACAGGTTGGATAATTTGATAACATGTATTCCACAATAATATGGTAGCATCATTTATAAATGTGACAAGATTTACACGCTGGTGTAAATGATAGCAAGCAGCACGACTCATAAATATAATATGTCGCATGCAGGATGATTGAATAGTGTGCAAGTTACACAATTTATGATTATGATGCGTGACAAGGGAATTATGGTCGCATTATTTGTGGATATGATAGCATGTCATGTTTGTTTTTGTCCATAAAAGGTCATGTTGAAACTCTTAAAAAAACATCAGTAGTGTAAACGTGTCTTGAAGTAGTTTGCTAGTTCCAAGTGAATTTGTGGTGAAGCCTGTCAGATCTTGCCATATTTTCCAGGAACTTTACCACAATTAAATGGGGAGTGCTTCCGCGAGCTGAAAACGTCCTTCCTCTCCGCTTTCCGGTCTGACGGAGAGGAGTGCCCGAAAGCCGCCGGCTGACGTAGCCAAAGTGTGAAAGCGTGCACACGTGACCTAGTTATTTGTGCATGCATGCATGAAAATGTAGCTCTTTTTGACCACATTGTCATTTATCAAGAAGTATATTACACAATACAGCAAACGTTATGATAAGTGATGAGAGGCAAACTGCTTAGTCAGCGTTAATTGCATTGATTGCACGCGGGACATACATGACTTTCATTTGAAAGTGTATGCATAAATACATCAAATAAAATAATAAACATAAAATAAAATAGATAAAGCTACAGGATGCTAACCCCTCGTTGTACTTCTAATGCAACCATCTTGTGGGATTAGTTTAAAAAAATGCTGATCAAAGATCTTCTATAGGAAAACAACACTGTGCTGTTTTTAGGGACCACTAGCAAAAATGCGACTGAAGAGAATAACGCTGTGGTGCGTTTAAGGACCTATAGCAAAAATGCTGATCAAAGATCCTCTTTATGACATAATACTTTGCCGTTTTTAATGACCTACAACAAAACTGTTGATCAAAGATCATTTGTATGACAGTAACAGTGTGGTGTGTTTAAGGACCTATAGCAAAAATGCTGATCAAAGATCCTCTTTATGACATAGTACTTTGCTGTTTTTAATGACCTACAACAAAACTCATAAGTAAATATCCTCTATATCAGTGGTCCCCAACCACCAGGCCGCGGCCCGGTACGGGTCCGTGGATCGACTGGTACCGAGCCGAACAAGAAAAAAAATAAAAATAAATAAATTAATTA
>NC_084557.2:54183191-54228191 GCF_033978685.3 Nerophis lumbriciformis
AATACTTAGGTCTACTACACTACTGTATTTAATGTTGTCATTATGGTGGTACTTGATGAATACTTAGGTCTCCTACACTACTGTACTTTATTGTTGGTCATTATGGTGGTACTTAATGAATACTTAGGTCTACTACACTACTGTATTTAATGTTGTCATTATGGTGGTACTTAATGAATACTTAGGTCTACTACACTACTGTATTTAATGTTGTCATTATGGTGGTACTTAATGAATACTTAGGTCTACTACACTACTGTATTTAATGTTGTCATTATGGTGGTACTTAATGAATACTTAGGTCTACTACACTACTGTATTTAATGTTGTCATTATGGTGGTACTTGATGAATACTTAGGTCTACTACACTACTGTATTTAATGTTGTCATTCTGTTTTCCTTCAAGTGTTTTTTCGAGGTGGTTTCGAGGTGGAAAAAAGTTTGAGAGGCACTCGGGACTTAAGTGTTAAAAAATGCATGACTTATTTTCAACACTTTTTTTTTTTAACTGTCATTACTTTGAAAAAACAATAATTAATTCAAATTAATGGAATTTTGACATATTTAGGAATCCAATTATTTCACTTTAAATATTCCACTTTGACATTTTTTGGGGGGGTAAAAATGCATTTTTTTTCCCTCATAAAAAACAGGGTTGTCTTTGACAAAAAGGGCATAAAACATTAAATTAAAGTAATTATCTATGGACAGACCTGAAGGTGATCTATAGATTTACTGTAAGTCTTGAATAAAAAGAAAAATATATGATTTATTTTTGACAAGGACCAAACTTGACAGGAGCCACAAAGGTTCAAATAAATAAATATATATTGGTTTTAAAAATGAAAAATACCAATATGGCATAGTTTGATTTTTGAGTGTGCGGCCCTCAGTGGAACAGGTTTAGACCCTTCATGCTCCTTCTCCACGCCATGCCAAGCAGCCTTTAAACTGTTGTTGTCTGTCCACGCAAGAACCATGACACTAAAGTCATAACGCACACAAGATGGCCGATGTGGCCAAGGTCAAATGGGGACAAGCGATGTCATCGTGCACAAAGTGGCGTGCGTCGCAGCGGCAAAACACGACGAGTCATTCCAGGAATGTTTCACTACACGCCGTTGTGCTATTCTGAGTGCACTGAATGCTTTATTATGGAGTAAACCCGCTGGGGGAGGGGCCTAATGGAGACAGCTGGACATGATTTGCTGCTAACGGGCCTCCAGAGTGATGAAGTGCACAAAGTTTGTTTTTCAGTGGCTTCGACACACAATTGTTGCATTTCTCTGAGAGACAAACACGTTTATGTGGTCATGTGATCACCACATATACAGAGGCTGCTTGCATCTCTAATCATTTGGAGTGCATGAGAAAGTTTCTCACTTAAGGTGAGCGGTTTAGGTGACGTCATGATCTAATTTGCATAATTGCCAATGACACATGTGCAGGCATTATTTCCAAACTCGGTTAAAACAAGATTATATGGTGGTCCCTCGACTTAAGAGTGTTTTGAGATAAGCCTTAAGTTGCAGGCAAACTTTCGGTTGTTAGTTGTCACAAAGTAAATGTCACACTGCATGATGCCTTCAAAATAATAGATTTTATTTGTATTGCACTTAACATTTGAATAGCAAGTCTCAAAGTGCTACAGAATAAAAACATCATAAACGCATTAAAACAAGACAGTTTGAATGAAAAGTGATATTTAAAGAAGTAGTTAGTGAAGTAAATATTAATAACACAGAAATATATTACACTACAAATGGATCAATACAAATACCAATAGAAATGAAAGCTGCAAGCAGCATTGGTCGGGCCCGCGTATTTGGCAGGTGCTAGTCCTAAGTGTCCCAATACTTTTGTCCAGTGGTAGTCCTAAGTGTCCCAATACTTTTGTCCAGTTGTAGTCCTAAGTGTCCCAATACTTTAGTCCAGTGTAAGCGTCCCAATACTTAAGGCCAGTGTAAGTGTCCCAATACTTTTGTCAAGTGGTAGTCGTAAGTGTCCCAATACTTTTGTTTACGTTTAGTCCGAAGTGTCCCAATACTTTTGTCCAGTTCTAGTCCTAAGTGTCCCAATACTTTTGTCAAGTTGTAGTCCTAAGTGTCCCAATACTTTTGTCCAGTTTTAGTCCTAAGTGTCCCAATAATTTTGTCAAGTTGTAGTCCTAAGTGTCCCAATACTTTTGTCCAGTGTAAGCGTCCCAATACTTTTGTCCAGTGTAAGTGTCCCAATACTTTTGTCAAGTGGTAGTCGTAAGTGTCCCAATACTTTTGTTTACGTTTAGTCCGAAGTGTCCCAATACTTTTGTCCAGTTCTAGTCCTAAGTGTCCCAATACTTTTGTCAAGTTGTAGTCCTAAGTGTCCCAATACCTTTGTCAAGTTGTAGTCCTAAGTGTCCCAATACTTTTGTCCAGTTTTAGTCCTAAGTGTCCCAATAATTTTGTCAAGTTGTAGTCCTAAGTGTCCCAATACTTTTGTCCAGTGTAAGCGTCCCAATACTTAAGGCCAGTGTAAGTGTCCCAATACTTTTGTCAAGTGGTAGTCGTAAGTGTCCCAATACTTTTGTTTACGTTTAGTCCGAAGTGTCCCAATACTTTTGTCCAGTTCTAGTCCTAAGTGTCCCAATACTTTTGTCAAGTTGTAGTCTTAAGTGTCCCAATACTTTTGTCAAGTTGTAGTCTTAAGTGTCCCAATAATTTTGTCAAGTTGTAGTCCTAAGTGTCCCAATACTTTTGTCCAGTGTAGGTGTCCCAATACTTTTGTCCAGTGGTAGTCCTAAGTGTCCCAATACTTTTGTCCAGTTTTAGTCCTAAGTGTCCCAATACCTTTGTCTAGTGGTAGTCAGAAGTGTCCCAAAACTTTAGTCCTAAGTGTCCCAATACTTTTGTCTAGTTTTCGTCCTAAGTGTCCCAATACTTTTGTCAAGTGTTAGTCCCAAGTTTCCCAATACTTATGTCAAGTTTTAGTCCTAAGTGGCCCAAATACTTTTGTCCAGTTTTAGTCCAAAGTGTCCCAAAACTTTTGTCCAGTTGTAGTCCTAAGTGTCCCAATACTTTTGTCTACTTTTAGTCCGAAGTGTCCCAGTACTTTTGTCCAGTTTTCGTCGTAAGCGTCCCAATACTTTTGTCCAGTGGTAGTTCTTAGTGTCCCAATACATTTGTCAAGTTTTAGTCCCAAGTGGCCCAATACTTTTGTCAAGTTTTAGTCCTAAGTGTCCCAATACTTTTGTCCAGTTATAGTCCTAAGTGTCCCAAAATTTTGTCCAGTTTTAGTCCCAAGTGTCCCAATACTTTTGTCCAGTGTAAGTGTCCCAATACTTTTGTCCAGTGGTAGTCCGAAGTGTCCCAATACTTTTGTCTAGTTTTAGTCCGAAGTGTCCCAATACTTTTGTCAAGTTTTAGTCCCAAGTGTCCCAATACTTTTGTCCAGTGGTAGTCCAAAGTGTCCCAATACTTTTGTCTAGTTTTAGTCCGAAGTGTCCCAATACTTTTGTTCAGTGGTAGTCCTTCGTGTCCCAATACTTTTGTCAAGTTTTAGTCCCAAGTGTCCCAATACTTTTGTCCTGTGTAAGTGTCCCAATACTTTTGTCCAGTTGCCCAATACTTTTGTTCAGTGGTAGTAGTAAGTGTCCCAATACTTTTGTGAAGTTGTAGTCCCAAGTGTCCCAATTTTGTCCTTTTGTCCAGTTTTCAGCCTAAGTGTCCCAATACTTTTGTCCAGTGGTAGTCATAAGTGTCCCAAGACTTTTGTGTAGTGTACCTACCTTGTCTGCATTGTGTGGGCATGCTGGTGCTTCCTGCTTTTAAGCAGCCATCTTGAGAAAACAGCAGTGCAGCAGCATCAGCGCAGCGGTTCTTTGAAGGCTCATAAAATCAAAACCGGAGCAGTGAGAAAAATTATTTCGATAACTTTTATTTGGAAGGGTTCAATCTCTCTCCTGTGTTAGTTTGAAGCTGAAACGACAAACGCGCTTAGAGGAGATAATGTTTGAAGAGAAGTGACCGGTTTATAAAAAAAAAATTGTTTTGAAGGGGAAATTGCAAACTTCCTGTTGATTTTTGCTGAGGGTTGTCAATCTATGAAATGTAGGTCTAAGTGAGACCTACATAGAGGTTTTTGTTTCATGTCTTTCCGACTTTCCCAGTGGGAGTTACAGGCAGTTTTGTAATTTTTTTCTTCAGAGGAGCAGTTTTTTCTGCGTTTTATTAAAAAATTGCGGTAGAGCACAATTTTTAGATTTGGGGTTAGGTTTTTTCATTAGATCGCAATTTTTGAAGCATGTTAAGGGGGTCAAATTACAGCTCAAAGAGGCAAAAGTGACTGTTTTTAGTACTTTTTTGTCTTGAAGGGGGAATTGCCAACTTCCTGTTGATTTTTGCCCGAGGATATACAATTATGAAAACTAGGTCTAAGTCAGACCTACATAGAAGTTTTTGTTTCATGTCTCTCCGACCTTCCTAGTGGGAGTTACAGGCAGTCTAGTTGTTTTTTTTCTAGGGGGCGCTAGAGCGCAATTTTTATTTTTGGGTTTTTTTTTTTTTATCAAAAGGCAATTTTCGCTAGCCCTGATGTGTGCGTCAAATATGGTGAGTTTTGAAGCATGTTAAGTGGGTCAAATTGTAGCTCAAAGAGGCGGCCGGTATAATAATAATAAAACCTTAGAAATTCAATAGGTCCTTATGTCCCATTGCATAAGGACTCCCTTTGGGAGTCCTTATGCAATGGGCCATGCGGGCCCTAATAATACTATTGATAATGAGTAATAACAATAATTACCTCTACAGTGCTATCATGTCGTCATGGTACAGTGCTATCATGTTGTCATGGTACAGTGCTATCATGTTGTCATGGTACAGTGCTAACATGTTGTCATGGTACAGTGCTAACATGTCGTCATGGTACAGTGCTTTCATGTCGTCATGGTACAGTGCTATCATGTTGTCATGGTACAGTGCTAACATGTTGTCATGGTACAGTGCTAACATGTTGTCATGGTACAGTGCTAACATGTCGTCATGGTACAGTGCTTTCATGTCGTCATGGTACAGTGCTATCATGTTGTCATGGTACAGTGCTATCATGTTGTCATGGTACAGTGCTATCATGTTGTCATGGTACAGTGCTATCATGTCGTCATGGTACAGTGCTATCATGTCGTCATGGTACAGTGCTATCATGTTGTCATGGTACAGTGCTATCATGTCGTCATGGTACAGTGCTATCATGTCGTCATGGTACAGTGCTATCATGTCGTCATGGTACAGTGCTATCATGTCGTCATGGTACAGTGCTATCATGTTGTCATGGTACAGTGCTAGAATGTCGTCATGGTACAGTGCTATCATGTTGTCATGGTACAGTGCTATCATGTTGTCATGGTACAGTGCTAACATGTTGTCATGGTACAGTGCTAACATGTCGTCATGGTACAGTGCTTTCATGTCGTCATGGTACAGTGCTATCATGTTGTCATGGTACAGTGCTAACATGTTGTCATGGTACAGTGCTAACATGTTGTCATGGTACAGTGCTAACATGTCGTCATGGTACAGTGCTTTCATGTCGTCATGGTACAGTGCTATCATGTTGTCATGGTACAGTGCTATCATGTTGTCATGGTACAGTGCTATCATGTTGTCATGGTACAGTGCTATCATGTCGTCATGGTACAGTGCTATCATGTCGTCATGGTACAGTGCTATCATGTTGTCATGGTACAGTGCTATCATGTCGTCATGGTACAGTGCTATCATGTCGTCATGGTACAGTGCTATCATGTCGTCATGGTACAGTGCTATCATGTCGTCATGGTACAGTGCTATCATGTTGTCATGGTACAGTGCTAGAATGTCGTCATGGTACAGTGCTATCATGTTGTCATGGTACAGTGCTATCATGTTGTCATGGTACAGTGCTAACATGTTGTCATGGTACAGTGCTAACATGTCGTCATGGTACAGTGCTTTCATGTCGTCATGGTACAGTGCTATCATGTTGTCATGGTACAGTGCTAACATGTTGTCATGGTACAGTGCTAACATGTTGTCATGGTACAGTGCTAACATGTCGTCATGGTACAGTGCTTTCATGTCGTCATGGTACAGTGCTATCATGTTGTCATGGTACAGTGCTATCATGTTGTCATGGTACAGTGCTATCATGTTGTCATGGTACAGTGCTATCATGTCGTCATGGTACAGTGCTATCATGTCGTCATGGTACAGTGCTATCATGTTGTCATGGTACAGTGCTATCATGTCGTCATGGTACAGTGCTATCATGTCGTCATGGTACAGTGCTATCATGTCGTCATGGTACAGTGCTATCATGTCGTCATGGTACAGTGCTATCATGTTGTCATGGTACAGTGCTATCATGTTGTCATGGTACAGTGCTATCATGTTGTCATGGTACAGTGCTATCATGTCGTCATGGTACAGTGCTATCATGTCGTCATGGTACAGTGCTATCATGTTGTCATGGTACAGTGCTAGAATGTCGTCATGGTACAGTGCTATCATGTTGTCATGGTACAGTGCTATCATGTTGTCATGGTACAGTGCTATCATGTTGTCATGGTACAGTGCTATCATGTCGTCATGGTACAGTGCTATCATGTCGTCATGGTACAGTGCTAGAATGTCGTCATGGTACAGTGCTATCATGTTGTCATGGTACAGTGCTATCATGTTGTCATGGTACAGTGCTATCATGTCGTCATGGTACAGTGCTATCATGTCGTCATGGTACAGTGCTATCATGTCGTCATGGTACAGTGCTATCATGTCGTCATGGTACAGTGCTATCATGTTGTCATGGTACAGTGCTAGAATGTCGTCATGGTACAGTGCTATCATGTTGTCATGGTACAGTGCTATCATGTTGTCATGGTACAGTGCTATCATGTTGTCATGGTACAGTGCTAACATGTTGTCATGGTACAGTGCTATCATGTTGTCATGGTACAGTGCTATCATGTTGTCATGGTACAGTGCTAACATGTTGTCATGGTACAGTGCTAACATGTCGTCATGGTACAGTGCTTTCATGTCGTCATGGTACAGTGCTATCATGTTGTCATGGTACAGTGCTATCATGTTGTCATGGTACAGTGCTATCATGTTGTCATGGTACAGTGCTATCATGTCGTCATGGTACAGTGCTAGAATGTTGTCATGGTACAGTGCTATCATGTCGTCATGGTACAGTGCTATCATGTCGTCATGGTACAGTGCTATCATGTCGTCATGGTACAGTGCTATCATGTCGTCATGGTACAGTGCTATCATGTCGTCATGGTACAGTGCTATCATGTTGTCATGGTACAGTGCTAGAATGTCGTCATGGTACAGTGCTATCATGTTGTCATGGTACAGTGCTATCATGTTGTCATGGTACAGTGCTATCATGTTGTCATGGTACAGTGCTATCATGTCGTCATGGTACAGTGCTATCATGTCGTCATGGTACAGTGCTATCATGTTGTCATGGTACAGTGCTATCATGTTGTCATTGCACAGTGCTATCATGTTGTCATGGTACAGTGCTATCATGTTGTCATTTCACAGTGCTATCATGTTGTCGTGGTACAGTGATATCATGTTGTCATGGTACAGTGCTAACATGTTGTCATGGTACAGTGCTAACATGTTGTCATGGTACAGTGCTATCATGTTGTCATGGTACAGTGCTAGAATGTTGTCATGGTACAGTGCTATCATGTTGTCATGGTACAGTGCTAGAATGTTGTCATGGTACAGTGCTATCATGTTGTCATGGTACAGTGCTATCATGTTGTCATGGTACAGTGCTATCATGTCGTCATGGTACAGTGCTATCATGTCATCATGGTACAGTGCTATCATGTCGTCATGGTACAGTGATATCATGTTGTCATGGTACAGTGCTAACATGTTGTCATGGTACAGTGCTATCATGTTGTCATGGTACAGTGCTATCATGTTTGGTCTGCTACTTCATGCATGGCGCCGTGAGTTTTGACTCCACATGGTGGGCGTGTCCTCCTCCAACACAGGAGTCCTTATTAATGACACCAACAGCAGCTGCCACCAGCACCAGAAAGCCATCCTCCACCCATTCACCACCACACCCATGTGCATCACCCTCACCCTCGCAGCCGGCGTGGCGTGGTGGCACGGTCCGTCACCAGCGGGGGAGGTGCCAGGGCGGCCACACTGCGGCTTTGTTGACGCCATCAATAGGCCAGTCAGCCTGATATTATAAATGAAGAGGGGGCGGGTCAAAGACCAGTATTGAAATGGAGCCTAAAGGCAGGATGTTTGCCTCAGTGAGCAGCACATTGTAGTGTATGGTGGAAGTTCCATCCATCCATCCATCCATTTTCTACCGCTTGTCCCTTTCGGGGTTGCGAAGGTGCTGGAGCCTATCTCAGCTGAAGTTGTGCAATTATATTTTGGTTGATCTTTATTGCTACATAAGAAGGGCACAACATATTAGAAAATGTTTAATGACATACTTTAATCGTTTTTAAACTGTGTCGGTCGCACGGCAGTAAAACGGCTGATCAAACAAAACAGAAGTCATCGTCATGGACCCGCTAGCTAAACAGGCTCATTAACTCCACGGTGACGTTTTGGTGCATTTACCAAACTGAAACAATAACAAATATTGCCATTGTAAGTTAATGATCCTAATTTAGACATTTGTAAATATGTTGGCATATTCGCTAATGCTAACGACGCCAGCTTGATGACATTACGACAGTGCGTACAAACATGCATCACACTTATTGTTATATTGTAAAACCTACAAACATTCCTTGGGGTGATGAATGAAGAAACGCTATGGACGAATTTACTTCCCGTTCGAGGCACAAAACAGGAAGTTTCATTTTCAATCCAAATCGTCCAAAAGATGGTGCAACAGCACAAACAATAACACACCTTTTCAGTTTCTCTGTCGGTGTTGAGAACTATTTGTTGAATACAAAACATTGTGGTTGTCTGTGAAGAAAAATCCGTATATTCACCGCACCTTTTTGTAAGCCGCATGATTCAAAGTGTAGGAAAAAATTATTTTGGCTGTTGCAAAAAGACCTCCAAAAGTTGTGTGGTGGTGTTGTGTTGCTGCTGACTTCAATTTAAACACACAAAAAGCTATCTTTGAGGAGGCACACACACAAAGGATGTCAACCAGAGTTGTCCGGCCAGACCGGAGGGGATTAAAGACGATGACGTGTGCCCCCGCCTCCCGCCAGCTGTCCGTCCCGCCCAGACAGTGGACCAGCCTGGTGCCACGGGCCCGGCAGTGTGCCAAGTGATCCGTGGGTGTGGCGGAGTCAAAAGCAAACATCCTTTTAAGACGTATTAAGGCCATTAGAGGACCAAGAGGGACACATTGTGGTGCGAGAGCACAGCTGGCCTCACATGAAGACCACCACAGTCCAGCAGCCTGACATGAAGACCACCACAGTCAAGCAGTCTGACATGAAGACCACCACAGTCCAGCAGTCTGACATGAAGACCACCACAGTCCAGCAGCCTGACATGAAGACCACCACAGTCCAGCAGTCTGACATGAAGACCACCACAGTCAAGCAGCCACGGGCTACAAAAACAACTAAGTCCTCAACATGAGAAAACATGAATGGACCACAATGCTCTCAATCGACAACTCCATGGAGTTTGGCGCAATGACCCAACATTCCTCTCCCGGGTACCGACTCGCGGTCTGCCAGCTCTGGCAGACATGGAACTGATGAGGTCAAATGAAACTATTCCACTAATCTCAACTTCCTAGTAGAGAACCACATTCTGTATCAACAGATCTGCATACTTCATGTGCAGTGACCGACACAGCGGGTGAAATCATCGGTTCTTAACGTTTTTTGGCCCTCGGGGCTCACCTTTTCCACTCCAGAGGGGACCGTGGCCCATTGACACTGATTTAGTCATCGTTATATGTAACCTACTTAAAGTTGAACAGGATGAACCGTGTCAGACGATACTAGACCACGTGGTCATCACAGAGATCGTTATCAAGGCTTAGTTTGCAAATATTCCTCAAAAGAAGGTAAAAACTGGTAAAAAATAAATGTGCATACAATCACGCAGTGCTAAAAAAAATACTAAAAATCTACATTGATAATAAATAGTAGTGTATATGTTTCTTAAATACACTGTCAATTACATTTCAGTGCAGATGAAAATACACTTTAGTCATAGTTTTTGCGCTTAAGAAACTTCTGTATGACTTTAGTTTCGCACTTTTTCTGTTTACCGTATTTTCCGCACTATTAGCCGCACCTAAAAACCACAAATTTACTCAAAAGCTGACAGTGCGGCTTTTAACCCGGTGCGCTTTATATATGGATTAATATTATGATTCATTTTCATAAAGTTTCGATCTCGCAACTTCGGTAAACAGCCGCCATCTTTTTTCCCGGTAGAACAGGAAGCGCTTCTTCTTCTACGCAAGCAACCGCCAAGGTAAGCACCCGCCCCCATAGAACAGGAAGCGCTTCTTCTTCTACTGTAAGCAACCACCCGCCCGCGTAGAAGAAGAAAAAGGGCGCGGATATACCGTACGTTTCATTTCCTTTGTGTGTTTACATCTGTAAAGACCACAAAATGGCTCCTACTAAGCGACAGGTTTCCGGTTCATGAAAAGACGCAATCTCTCCATCCGCACACGGATTACTATTTCACAGCAACTGATATTCCTGTGAACCGCACTGTGGATACAACGGGAGCACGTACGGTGAATATTCGCACCACAGGGAATGAGAAGTCATCCTTCACTGTGGTTCTAGCTTGCCATGCTAATGGCCAGAAACTTCCACCCATGGTGATATTCAAAAGGAAGACCTTGCCAAAAGAGACCTTTCCAGCCGGCGTCATCATAAAAGCTAACTCGAAGGGATGGATGAAGAAAAGATGAGCGAGTGGTTAAGGTAAGTTTAAGTTTACGCGAAGAGGCCGGGTGGCTTTTTTCACGCAGCTCTGTCCATGTTGATATACGTATGTTTGTGATTGCACATTTGCGTACATTTTGGGAGTGAACAGAGTTGTTAGAACGCTGGTTTTTAATATATTATTAAAGTTTGACTGACCTATCTGACTGTTTTTTTGACATTCCTTTAGCGCAGTTAGATGCGGCTTATAACACGGGGCGGCTTATAGGTGGACAAAGTTTTGAAATATGCCGTTCATTGAAGGCGCGGCTTATAACCCAGGGCGCCTTATGGTGCGGAAAATACGGTATTTGAGATTGTCATTACTGCCACAAGTGGCGGGAAAGTGTATTACAACGGACAAAAGCCGCATGCTAGCAGCTAACGGGCTACGATAGACTGACCATACGTGAATTGATTATCGTGGACCCCGACTTAAACAAGTTGAAAAACTTATTGGGGTGTTACCATTTAGTGGTCAATTGTAGGGAATATGTACTGTACTGTGCAATCTACTAATGTACGTTCAGGGTTAAGAAGGGGTTAAAAACAAAACAAATTGGTAAGGGAGGGGCAGAGACAGAGAGAGAGAGAGAGTTATGATAAACGCGCATCTGCTTTTTATCCATAGATTTATCACATTTCATTGTTTATTATCTATAACAGGGGTGTCAAAAGTGTGCCCCGGAGGCCATTTGCGGCCCACAGCTAATGTTTTAAAGGCCCACGGCACATTCTAAAAATACTATTAAAATAAACAAAAAGTGAAATAAAAAAGCTTAAAGGTTAAATGTCATTTAGAAAAAGTTGCAATGTTGACTAATAAAACAAAGCTGTTTTTTTTTCTTTCAAACTGTCATTGCTCAAAACATAATATTGAATCAAAATCAATGTTATTATGAATTATTGACCTATCCAAGGTTCCCATGACTTCACATCAAATATTACACTAAGAAAAATATTTTTGGTGGAAGATTTTGCAAATTTGGTAAATAAATAACCCCAAAATGTATATTTTGTTGTTTTCTTACTGTACTGAAAACGAACCGAATCGTGACCTCTAGACCGAGGTACGTCATACTTGCCAACCTTGAGACCTCCGATTTCGGGGGGTGGGGGCGGGGGGCGTGGTTGGGGGCGTGGTTAAGATATATATATATAAGAAATACTTGACTTTCAGTGAATTCTAGCTATATATATATATATATATATATATATATATATATATATATATATATATATATATATATATATATATAAATAAAATAAATACTTGAATTTCAGTGTTCATTTACAAACTACAACTCACAAACACTTTAGAGTTAGGCTCCACCATCAGAATGTGTACTTAAACTTATAAAGATCACATGGATATTATTCAGTGAGTTGATTCACCAAAACTAACCTGTTATACAGGAGGAAAAAGCACACAGGACGTTTTAATTGTTCACAGACTGGTCGC
The DNA here is from genome assembly GCF_033978685.3 of Nerophis lumbriciformis. Classification (NCBI taxonomy): domain Eukaryota; kingdom Metazoa; phylum Chordata; class Actinopteri; order Syngnathiformes; family Syngnathidae; genus Nerophis; species Nerophis lumbriciformis. The sequence continues at coordinate 54,195,591 of NC_084557.2, forward strand.
ACTCATCAGAATGACAAGACACTTCCGGTCTGCAGGTGATAGCGTTCAATTGGGAAGAAACGCCCTACTGCCCCCTACTGACCAATGTGAATACTGATAAATGTGTAACGACAGCTCCAAAAACGAATTCAAACCACAAAATAAACTAAATAAATCAACACAAAAATGTGACACATTATGGGTGGGTCACATATGCATGTACAGTAGATGGCAGTATTGTCCTGTTTAAAAGTGTCACAACATTGCTGTTTACGGCAGACGGACTGCTTTACGGTAGACACTGTTGTTGTGTGTTGTCAACACGTCACTCAGGTCCGCCTGAGTTTCGGGAGTTTTTCGGGAGAAAATTTGTCCCGGGAGGTTTTCGGGAGAGGCGCTGAATTTCGGGAGTCTCCCAGAAAATCCGGGAGGGTTGGCAAGTATGAGGTACGTACCGAACCGACATTTTTGTGTAGCGTTACACCCCTAGCATCCACACAGAAAACGATGACAAAGCACCTTGATTTGAGCTGCCATGGAGATAAGCGAGTCAGCGGCCATTGAGGCGTGACACAGAAGGACACTAGCGTAGCTATGTTAGCCACAGTGCTAACATAGCTACAGCGACATCATGCTAGGTTAGCCTGTTCACTGCAAAAAAATACTGAAAAATGCTGAAATGTGCAGCTTCCACGTTTATAGCTGACTGATGTTTAGTTTGCATAGCTCACGGCTTGATTTTTAAGATGTGTAGCAAAGCCTGGTTTTTATTTTAGTCCATTTTGAGACCTTCATAAGTAGGTGGAGTCTTGCACCTGTACATGGGACATGCACTTAACTACTAGTTGTAGTTAAGTGCAGTATGGTCTTTCTACAAGAAGTGTTGCAGTACTTGTGTAGTCAGAATGTACACAACCACACGCCCACCTGTCGTCACAACAACTCCAGCTGTTGACATTGCTCACCACCCCCCCCCTTCTCCTCACGCCGGCTGCAAATAAGACGGGCTAGTATTTTTAGCATGTAGTAAGTACACGAGGCGCCTCTGACTCCATACCCCCCCCCCCCCCTTTTCCATGGGCCCCCCCCCCTTTTCCATGGGCCGCCCCTGAAGGGAAGCAGACGGGACAGTCCTTATTTAGATGAATGTTGAGCAGGAAATATCTGCAGGTAGCTAAGTCCACAAGCACGCCATGTTGGCACACACAGATCATAGGCAGCTGCACAAATACATCCTGGGAGTCTATTTTGGGAAAGTACACATCAAAAACTGGGCATTTTTGAGAAAGACAAACATGTATGTATGTATGTATGTACTGTATGTATGTATTATATGTATGTATGTATATGTATGTACTGTATGTATGTACGTACGTACGTACGTACGTACGTACGTACGTACGTACGTACGTACGTATGTATGTATGTATGTATGTATGTATGTATGTATGTATTATATGTACGTATGTATGTACTGTATGTATGTAATATATGTATGTATTATATTTATGTATGTATGTATGTATGTATGTATGTAATATATGTGTGTATTATATGTATGTATGTACTGTATGTATGTAATATATGTATGTATTATATGTATGTACAGTATGTATGTATGTATATATGTATGTATTAGATGTATGTATTATATGTATGTACAGTATGTATGTACGTATGTATGTATTATATGTATGTATGTATGTATTATGTGTATGTATGTATGTGTATATGTACTGTATGTATGTAATATATGTATGTATTATATGTATGTACAGTATGTATGTATGTATGTATGTAATATATGTATGTATTATATTTATGTATGTATGTATGTATGTATGTAATATATGTGTGTATTATATGTATGTATGTACTGTATGTATGTAATATATGTATGTATTATATGTATGTACAGTATGTATGTATGTATATATGTATGTATTAGATGTATGTATTATATATATGTACTGTATGTATGTACGTATGTATGTATTATATGTATGTATGTATGTATTATATGTATGTATGTATGCATATATGTACTGTATGTATGTAATATATGTATGTATTAGATGTATGTATTATATATATGTACTGTATGTATGTACGTATGTATGTATTATATGTATGTATGTATGTATTATATGTATGTATGTATGCATATATGTACTGTATGTATGTAATATATGTATGTATTATATGTATGTACAGTATGTATGTATGTATGTAATATATGTGTGTATTATATTTATGTATGTATGTAATATATGTGTGTATTATATGTATGTACAGTATGCATGTATGTATATATGTATGTATTAGATGTATGTATTATATGTATGTACAGTATGTATGTACATATGTATGTATTATATGTATGTATGTTAGTATTATATGTATGTATGTATGTATGTATGTATATATGTACTGTTTGTATGTAATATATGTATGTATTATATGTATGTACAGTATGTATGTATGTATGTATTTATGTATTAGGTGTATGTATTATATGCATGAACAGTATGTATGTATGTATGTATTGTATATATATATATATATATATGTGTATATATATGTATATATATATATATACATATATGTATATATATATATATATATATATATATATGTATGTACAGTATGCATGTATGTATGTATTGTATATATATGTGTGTATATATATATGTATATATATATATATATATATATATATATATATATATATATATATATATATATATTTATGATGTATGTATGTATGTATGTATGTGTATGTATGTATGTATGTACTCTATGTATGTATGTATGTACATATATGTATGTATGTATATATGTATGTATGTATTATATGTATGTGTTTATGTATGTATGCATGCACGTAGGCTTGTTAGTATATACTATATGTATGTATGTAATATATGTATGTATATACGTATGTACTATATGTTTGTGTGTGTGTGTATGTATGTATGTGTATATCTATGTATATAAGCTTGTTTTGTTGTATGTACGACATGTATGTGTGTATTTGGCTTGTTAGTATGTATGTATGTATGTATGTTACTAATGTCTGCCTTGTTTTTAATGAACACTTAGACTTACTATGCTAATGTATTTGAATGTTAGTCACTATAGAACATGTTGGTCACCTGGAGAACTATTTTGGTTCTTTGTGGGGGAAAAAAAGTTTGAGAACCAGCGATCTAGTAGTTAGTTGTAGTGTTTAGTCACGTTTACGCGTGAGTAAGCAAAGACCTCGTGGTCACAACTTCCTACACACTTTCCTCATGTGTGTACATATTCACACACACACACACACACACACACACACACACACACACACACACACACACACACACACACACACACACACACACACACACACACACACACACACACACACGGTCGCCAGGCTTTATTGTGCAAACACACAGCCGTGTATGCTTTGGTGGTCCTGAACAAGAACAAGGACACGGGCATGGTCTTCTGGTCTACCCGCACATCCGGAACCATCCATCAATAAGACATGACTCGTGCTGCTGACCACTAATTACAAGTCATTGTGTACACGTTTAATAATGAAAGGGTGCCGGTGCCAGTGGAAACACGGCCATGCTACACACAACATCCCCTAATGGCGTGTGTTTCGCTGCCGGGAGGAAACTTTCCTTCCAGCTCGTCAGTGAAGGGAACCCGTGAATAAACCAAAGACACAAAGTGAGAAAATGGAAAGAAAAGCCGGCCAAAAAGCAGAGAGGGAGGGCGAGGGTCTGCTGGCATCCACGCAGAAGAAGAAGAACCAGATGTTAGAAGTTTGACACGCCCACAACAAATTGTTCCCCAGATTGAGATCTCCTAAATTCATGAGGAGGAGAAAAAAAGGGAGAGGACAGGAAATGTCCACTTATATGTCATGTGTGTTAGGAACTAATTAGCACACTTATATGTCATGTGTGTCAGGAACTAATTAGCACACTTATATGTCATGTGTGTCAGGAACTAATTAGCACACTTATATGTCATGTGTGTTAGGAACTAATTAGCACACTTATATGTCATGTGTGTCAGGAACTAATTAGCACACTTATATGTCATGTGTGTCAGGAACTAATTAGCACACTTATATGTCATGTGTGTCAGGAACTAATTAGCACACTTATATGTCATGTGTGTCAGGAACTAATGAGCACACTTACATGTCATGTGTGTCAGGAACTAATTAGCACACTTATATGTCATGTGTGTCAGGAACTAATGAGCACACTTATATGCCATGTGTGGCAGGAACTAATTAGCACACTTATATGTCATGTGTGTCAGGAACTAATTAGCACACTTATATGTCATGTGTGTCAGGAACTAATTAGCACACTTATATGTCATGTGTGTCAGGAACTAATTAGCACACTTATATGTCATGTGTGTCAGGAACTAATGAGCACACTTATATGTCATGTGTGTCAGGAACTAATTAGCACACTTATATGTCATGTGTGTCAGGAACTAATTAGCACACTTATATGTCATGTGTGTCAGGAACTAATTAGCACACTTATATGTCATGTGTGTCAGGAACTAATTAGCACACTTATATGTCATGTGTGTCAGGAACTAATTAGCACACTTATATGTCATGTGTGTCAGGAACTAATGAGCACACTTATATGTCATGTGTGTCAGGAACTAATTAGCACACTTATATGTCATGTGTGTCAGGAACTAATTAGCACACTTATATGTCATGTGTGTCAGGAACTAATTAGCACACTTATATGTCATGTGTGTCAGGAACTAATTCACACACTTATGTGTCATGTGTGTCAGGAACTAATTAGCACACTTGTATGTCATGTGTGTCAGGAACTAATTAGCACACTTATATGTCATGTGTGTCAGGAACTAATTAGTACACTTATATGTCATGTGTGTCAGGAACTAATTAGCACACTTATATGTCATGTGTGTCAGGAACTAATTAGCACACTTATATGTCATGTGTGTCAGGAACTAATTAGCACACTTGTATGTCATGTGTGTCAGGAACTAATTAGCACACTTATATGTCATGTGTGTCAGGAACTAATTAGCACACTTGTATGTCATGTGTGTCAGGAACTAATTAGCACACTTATATGTCATGTGTGTCAGGAACTAATGAGCACACTTATATGTCATGTGTGTCAGGAACTAATTAGCACACTTATATGTCATGTGTGTCAGGAACTAATTAGCACACTTATATGTCATGTGTGTCAGGAACTAATGAGCACACTTATATGTCATGTGTGTCAGGAACTAATTAGCACACTTATATGTCATGTGTGTCAGGAACTAATTAGCACACTTATATGTCATGTGTGTCAGGAACTAATTAGTACACTTATATGTCATGTGTGGCAGGAACTAATTAGCACACTTATATGTCATGTGTGTCAGGAACTAATTAGCACACTTATATGTCATGTGTGTCAGGAACTAATTAGCACACTTATATGTCATGTGTGTTAGGAACTAATTAGCACACTTATATGTCATGTGTGTCAGGAACTAATTAGCACACTTATATGTCATGTGTGTCAGGAACTAATTAGCACACTTATATGTCATGTGTGTCAGGAACTAATTAGCACACTTATATGTCATGTGTGTCAGGAACTAATTAGCACACTTATATGTCATGTGTGTCAGGAACTAATTAGCACACTTATATGTCATGTGTGTCAGGAACTAATTAGCACACTTATATGTCATGTGTGTCAGGAACTAATTAGCACACTTATGTGTCATGTGTGTCAGGAACTAATTAGCACACTTATATGTCATGTGTGTCAGGAACTAATTAGCACACTTATATGTCATGTGTGTCAGGAACTAATTAGCACAGTTATATGTCATGTGTGTCAGGAACTAATTAGCACACTTATATGCCATGTGTGTCAGGAACTAATTAGCACACTTATATGTCATGTGTGTCAGGAACTAATTAGCACACTTATATGTCATGTGTGTCAGGAACTAATGAGCACACTTATATGTCATGTGTGTCAGGAACTAATTAGCACACTTATATGTCATGTGTGTCAGGAACTAATGAGCACACTTATATGTCATGTGTGTCAGGAACTAATTAGCACACTTATATGTCATGTGTGTCAGGAACTATCTAGCACACTTATATGTCATGTGTGTCAGGAACTAATTAGCACACTTATATGTCATGTGTGTCAGGAACTAATTAGCACACTTATATGTCATGTGTGTCAGGAACTAATTAGCACACTTATATGTCATGTGTGTCAGGAACTAATGAGCACACTTATATGTCATGTGTGTCAGGAACTAATTAGCACACTTATATGTCATGTGTGTCAGGAACTAATTAGCACACTTATATGTCATGTGTGTCAGGAACTAATGAGCACACTTATATGTCATGTGTGTCAGGAACTAATTAGCACACTTATATGTCATGTGTGTCAGGAACTGATTAGCACACTTATATGTCATGTGTGTCAGGAACTAATGAGCACACTTATATGTCATGTGTGTCAGGAGCTAATTAGCACACTTATATGTCATGTGTGTCAGGAACTAATGAGCACACTTATATGTCATGTGTGTCAGGAACTAATTAGCACACTTATATGTCATGTGTGTCAGGAACTAATTAGCACACTTATATGTCATGTGTGTCAGGAACTAATTAGCACACGTATATGTCATGTGTGTCAGGAACTAATTAGCACACTTATATGTCATGTGTGTCAGGAACTAATTAGCACACTTATATGTCATGTGTGTCAGGAACTAATTAGCACACTTATATGTCATGTGTGTCAGGCACTAATTAGCACACTTATATGTCATGTGTGTCAGGAACTAATTAGCACACTTATATGTCATGTGTGTCAGGAACTAATTAGCACACTTATATGTCATGTGTGTCAGGAACTAATTAGCACACTTATATGTCATGTGTGTCAGGCACTAATTAGCACACTTATATGTCATGTGTGTCAGGAACTAATGAGCACACTTATATGTCATGTGTGTCAGGAACTAATTAGCACACTTGTATGTCATGTGTGTCAGGAACTAATTAGCACACTTATATGTCATGTGTGTCAGGAACTAATGAGCACACTTATATGTCATGTGTGTCAGGAACTAATGAGCACACTTATATGTCATGTGTGTCAGGAACTAATTAGCACACTTGTATGTCATGTGTGTCAGGAACTAATTAGCACACTTATATGTCATGTGTGTCAGGAACTAATGAGCACACTTATATGTCATGTGTGTCAGGAACTAAGTAGCACACTTATATGTCATGTGTGTCAGGAACTAATTAGCACACTTATATGTCATGTGTGTCAGGAACTAATTAGCACACTTATATGTCATGTGTGTCAGAAACTAATGAGCACACTTATATGTCATGTGTGTCAGGAACTAATGAGCACACTTATATGTCATGTGTGTCAGAAACTAATGAGCACACTTATATGTCATGTGTGTCAGGAACTAATGAGCACACTTATATGCCATGTGTGTCAGGAACTAATTAGCACACTTATATGTCATGTGTGTCAGGAACTAATGAGCACACTTATATGTCATGTGTGTCAGGAACTAATGAGCACACTTATATGTCATGTGTGTCAGGAACTAATTAGCACACTTATACGTCATGTGTGTCAGGAACTAATGAGCACACTTATATGTCATGTGTGTCAGGAACTAATTAGCACACTTATATGTCATGTGTGTCAGGGACTAATTAGCACACTTATATGTCATGTGTGTCAGGAACTAATTAGCACACTTATATGTCATGTGTGTCAGGAACTAATTAGCACACTTATATGTCATGTGTGTCAGGAACTAATGAGCACACTTATATGTCATGTGTGTCAGGAACTAATTAGCACACTTATATGTCATGTGTGTCAGGAACTAATTAGCACACTTATATGTCATGTGTGTCAGGAACTAATTAGCACACTTATGTATCATGTGTGTCAGGAACTAATTAGTACACTTATATGTCATGTGTGTCAGGAACTAATTAGCACACTTATATGTCATGTGTGTCAGGAACTAATTAGCACACTTATATGTCATGTGTGTCAGGAACTAATTAGCACACTTATGTATCATGTGTGTCAGGAACTAATTAGCACACTTATATGTCATGTGTGTCAGGAACTAATTAGCACACTTATATGTCATGTGTGTCAGGAACTAATTAGCACACTTATATGTCATGTGTGTCAGGAACTAATTAGCATACTTATGTATCATGTGTGTCAGGAACTAATTAGCACACTTATATGTCATGTGTGTCAGGAACTAATTAGCACACTTATGTATCATGTGTGTCAGGAACTAATTAGCACACTTATATGTCATGTGTGTCAGGAACTAATTAGCACACTTATATGTCATGTGTGTCAGGAACTAATTAGCACACTTATATGTCATGTGTGTCAGGAACTAATTAGCACACTTAAGTATCATGTGTGTCAGGAACTAATTAGCACACTTATATGTCATGTGTGTCAGGAACTAATTAGCACACTTATATGTCATGTGTGTCAGGAACTAATTAGCACACTTATATGTCATGTGTGTCAGGAACTAATTAGCACACTTATATGTCATGTGTGTCAGGAACTAATTAGCACACTTATATGTCATGTGTGTCAGGAACTAATTAGCACACTTATATGTCATGTGTGTCAGGAACTAATTAGCACACTTATGTATCATGTGTGTCAGGAACTAATTAGCACACTTATATGTCATGTGTGTCAGGAACTAATTAGCACACTTATATGTCATGTGTGTCAGGAACTAATTAGCACACTTATATGTCATGTGTGTCAGGAACTAGTTAGCACACTTATATGTCATGTGTGTCAGAAACTAATTAGTACACTTATATGTCATTTGTGTCAGGAACTAATGAGCACACTTATATGTCATGTGTGTCAGGAACTAATGAGCACACTTATATGTCATGTGTGTCAGGCACTAATTAGCACACTTATATGTCATGTGTGTCAGGAACTAATGAGCACACTTATATGTCATGTGTGTCAGGCACTAATTAGCACACTTATATGTCATGTGTGTCAGGAACTAATTAGCACACTTATATGTCATGTGTGTCAGGAACTAATTAGCACACTTATATGTCATGTGTGTCAGGAACTAATTAGCACACTTATATGTCATGTGTGTCAGGAACTAATTAGCACACTTATATGTCATGTGTGTCAGGAACTAATTAGCACACTTATATGTCATGTGTGTCAGGAACTAATTAGCACACTTATGTATCATGTGTGTCAGGAACTAATTAGCACACTTATATGTCATGTGTGTCAGGAACTAATTAGCACACTTATATGTCATGTGTGTCAGGAACTAATTAGCACACTTATATGTCATGTGTGTCAGGAACTAGTTAGCACACTTATATGTCATGTGTGTCAGAAACTAATTAGTACACTTATATGTCCTTTGTGTCAGGAACTAATGAGCACACTTATATGTCATGTGTGTCAGGAACTAATGAGCACACTTATATGTCATGTGTGTCAGGCACTAATTAGCACACTTATATGTCATGTGTGTCAGGAACTAATTAGCACACTTATATGTCATGTGTGTCAGGAACTAAACAAAAAAGTAACATACTTATTGTCTAATTGTCATGTCTGTTGATCATGTTTTGCTTAAGTCATGTTTTGTTTGGTTTTTGGACACTTAGTTCCTGCCTTTTCACTCTTGTTTTGTCACCATAGCAACCATTAGTTTTCGCCTGTCCTCATGTCACGCACCTGTCTCACGCTTTGCACTCGCACACCTGTCACTAATCATGTCGCTGCTATTTAAGCCTGTCTGTTTCTGTTGATCGTGCTGGTGACATTATCTATATATCCATCCATACTACCTCTGCTACCCATGAGATTCCTGTTTACTATACTTCATGCTTCATGCCATGCCACAGTAAGTGTTTTTGTTTCGTGTTCATAGTTAATTGCCTTTGTGCTAGTCTTTTGTTTTCATTAGTCAAGTTTGTTCGCGCCTTTTGTTTGATTCCTTTTTATGTAGTTTGTTAGTGTTATAAATAAATACGTACTTACATTCACGCCTTGCCCGCGCCAACTTTCCTTTGCATTCCGGGAAAACACAACACCCCAAGGACCACGTTTTGACACTAATAAGTGTCATTTATTACTATGGGAAGTATTTATTGCGTCACTTAAAAAAATAAAATAAAATCTGGCATATGAAGTTTAAATGTTTCTGGAGAGCAGAGTGCGTGTGTGTGTGCCTTTAAAAGGCGGTGCCTGTTGTGTGACGTCTGCGCCCAGACGGAGCAGCGTTAGCTCTGCTGTGTTTGTTAGCTCAGACTCGCAGCTTGCGGGCGGTGACTGTCGCTCTGTTGAATCTTTTCGCTGGATTGTGTTAGCGCTAGTTAATGTGCCGTCTCCTTGTCCACAAACGGAGTATTATAGGATTGCAAGCGTGTCACTTCAATCATTGATTTGTTGATCATTATTCCCTCTAAGTAGTGTGCATGTACTTACCGTATTTTCCGCACTATTAGCCGCACCTAAAAACCACAAATTTACTCAAAAGCTGACAGTGCGGCTTATAACCCGGTGCGCTTTATATATGGATTAATATTAAGATTCATTTTCATAAAGTTTCGGTCACGCAACTACGGTAAACAGCCGCCATCTTTTTTCCCCGTAGAAGAGGAAGCGCTTCTTCTTCTACGCAAGCAACCGCCAAGGTAAGCACCCGCCCCCATAGAACAGGAAGCGCTTCTTCTTCTACTGTAAGCAACCACCCGCCCGCGTAGAAGAAGAAGAAGCGCGCGGATATTACGTTTCATTTCCTTTGTGTGTTTACATCTGTAAAGACCACAAAATGGCTCCTACTAAGCGACAGGTTTCCGGTTCATGAAAAGACGCAATCTCTCCATCCGCACACGGACTACTATTTCACAGCAACTGCCTAAAGACTTTCAAGAAAAGCTGGCTACTTTCCGTGCATATTGTAAAAACAAGATAGCTGAAAAAAAGATCCGGCCAGAGAACATTATCAACATGGACGAGGTTCCACTGACTTTTGATATTCCTGTGAACCGCACTGTGGATACAACGGGAGCACGTACGGTGAATATTCGCACCACAGGGAATGAGAAGTCATCCTTCACTGTGGTTCTAGCTTGCCATGCTAATGGCCAGAAACTTCCACCCATGGTGATATTCAAAAGGAAGACCTTGCCAAAAGAGACCTTTCCAGCCGGCGTCATCATAAAAGCTAACTCGAAGGGATGGATGAAGAAAAGATGAGCGAGTGGTTAAGGTAAGTTTAAGTTTACGCGAAGAGGCCGGGTGGCTTTTTTCACGCAGCTCCGTCCATGTTGATATACGACTCCATGCGCGCCCACATCACGCTGGTTTTTAATATATTATTAAAGTTTGACTGACCTATCTGACTGTTTTTTTGACATTCCTTTAGCGCAGTTAGATGCGGCTTATAACACGGGGCGGCTTATAGGTGGACAAAGTTTTGAAATATGCCGTTCATTGAAGGCGCGGCTTATAACACGGGGCGGCTTATGGTGCGGAAAATACGGTACATGTGAGTTGTTTGCTGTGTGACGTTGCCTTCTTCTTTTTGATATCAGGTTCATTTTAATGGTTGTTGTTTTCATTACTAAAAAAGACATACGACCACACCAAAAGTAGCGTGCCACGTTACATCAGAAGTCTCGCTAGCGGTGTTGTAGCGTACATAAAAATAATCCATTAGATTACTTGTAAAAGTAACAGCGATAGTAAACTCGAATAGAACAGAGTAGCTTCATTGTCATTGCACTTTAACGAAAAAAAATGCGACAAGATTTGTTTTCTACGGAGCCCCAAAAGGGACATGGGGGAAATGTTTTTTTTTCTAATTTTTTTTAATTTTTTTTATTTTTTTAGACATGTATCTCGTCCACACGAGAAACTTTTTATAAAATTCTAATTAAAACAATTAATTTTTCTTTTTTTTTTTCTTTTAGACATGTATCTAAAAAATTTTTTTTTTTTTTTATATAACTTTATAAAAAGTTTCTCATGCGCACAAGATACATGTCTAAAAAATACATAAATAAATAAATAAATTATACAATTTTTTCCCCCCATGTCCCTTTAAGGGGCTCCGTAGTTTTCAGTACGCAGTCATTTATTTGAAACCCTGTCATTACCACATATGTTGAAATCGCCTTGTAAAATCGCTAATGCTAATCAGTAGCATGTCTACAGTATGACATATCCAATAAGCATCGAACTAGCGCAACTTGGTTCTCCTATGTCCCACTTCCATATCACTTGGTTCTCCTATGTCCCACTTCCATATCACTCGGTTCTCCTATGTCCCACTTCCATATCACTTGGTTCTCCTATGTCCCACTTCCATATCACTTGGTTCTCCTATGTCCCACTTCTATATCACTCGGTTCTCCTATGTCCCACTTCTATATCACTCGGTTCTCCTATGTCCCACTTCCATATCACTTGGTTCTCCTATGTCCCACTTCTATATCACTTGGTTCTCCTATGTCCCACTTCCATATCACTTGGTTCTCCTATGTCCCACTTCTATATCACTCGGTTCTCCTATGTCCCACTTCCATATCACTTGGTTCTCCTATGTCCCACTTCCATATCACTTGGTTCTCCTACGTCCCACTTCCATATCACTTGGTTCTCCTATGTCCCACTTCCATATCACTCGGTTCTCCTATGTCCCACTTCCATATCACTCGGTTCTCCTATGTCCCACTTCCATATCACTTGGTTCTCCTATGTCCCACTTCCATATCACTTGGTTCTCCTATGTCCCACTTCCATATCACTCGGTTCTCCTATGTCCCACTTCCATATCACTCGGTTCTCCTATGTCCCACTTCTATATCACTTGGTTCTCCTATGTCCCACTTCTATATCACTTGGTTCTCCTATGTCCCACTTCCATATCACTCGGTTCTCCTATGTCCCACTTCCATATCACTTGGTTCTCCTATGTCCCACTTCCATATCACTTGGTTCTCCTATGTCCCACTTCCATATCACTTGGTTCTCCTATGTCCCACTTCCATATCACTCGGTTCTCCTATGTCCCACTTCCATATCACTTGGTTCTCCTATGTCCCACTTCCATATCACTTGGTTCTCCTATGTCCCACTTCTATATCACTTGGTTCTCCTATGTCCCACTTCCATATCACTTGGTTCTCCTATGTCCCACTTCCATATCACTCGGTTCTCCTATGTCCCACTTCTATATCACTTGGTTCTCCTATGTCCCACTTCTTTATCACTTGGTTCTCCTATGTACCACTTCCATATCACTCGGTTCTCCTATGTCCCACTTCCATATCACTTGGTTCTCCTATGTCCCACTTCCATATCACGTGGTTCTCCTATGTCCCACTTCCATATCACTTGGTTCTCCTATGTCCCACTTCCATATCACTCGGTTCTCCTATGTCCCACTTCTATATCACTTGGTTCTCCTATGTCCCACTTCCATATCACTTGGTTCTCCTATGTCCCACTTCTATATCACTCGGTTCTCCTATGTCCCACTTCTATATCACTTGGTTCTCCTATGTCCCACTTCTATATCACTCGGTTCTCCTATGTCCCACTTCTATATCACTTGGTTCTCCTATGTCCCACTTCTATATCACTTGGTTCTCTTATGTCCCACTTCTATATCACTTGGTTCTCCTATGTCCCACTTCTATATCACTTGGTTCTCCTATGTCCCACTTCCATATCACTCGGTTCTCCTATGTCCCACTTCCATATCACTCGGTTCTCCTATGTCCCACTTCCATATCACGTGGTTCTCCTATGTCCCACTTCCATATCACTCGGTTCTCCTATGTCCCACTTCTATATCACTCGGTTCTCCTATGTCCCACTTCCATATCACTCGGTTCTCCTATGTCCCACTTCCATATCACTCGGTTCTCCTATGTCCCACTTCCATATCACTCGGTTCTCCTATGTCCCACTTCCATATCACTCGGTTCTCCTATGTCCCACTTCTATATCACTTGGTTCTCCTATGTCCCACTTCCATATCACTTGGTTCTCCTATGTCCCATTTCCATATCACTCGGTTCTCCTATGTCCCACTTCCATATCACTTGGTTCTCCTATGTCCCACTTCTATATCACTTGGTTCTCCTATGTCCCACTTCCATATCACTTGGTTCTCCTATGTCCCACTTCCATATCACTTGGTTCTCCTACGTCCCACTTCCATATCACTTGGTTCTCCTATGTCCCACTTCCATATCACTCGGTTCTCCTATGTCCCACTTCCATATCACTCGGTTCTCCTATGTCCCACTTCCATATCACTTGGTTCTCCTATGTCCCACTTCCATATCACTTGGTTCTCCTATGTCCCACTTCCATATCACTCGGTTCTCCTATGTCCCACTTCCATATCACTCGGTTCTCCTATGTCCCACTTCTATATCACTTGGTTCTCCTATGTCCCACTTCTATATCACTTGGTTCTCCTATGTCCCACTTCCATATCACTCGGTTCTCCTATGTCCCACTTCCATATCACTTGGTTCTCCTATGTCCCACTTCCATATCACTTGGTTCTCCTATGTCCCACTTCCATATCACTTGGTTCTCCTATGTCCCACTTCCATATCACTCGGTTCTCCTATGTCCCACTTCCATATCACTTGGTTCTCCTATGTCCCACTTCCATATCACTTGGTTCTCCTATGTCCCACTTCTATATCACTTGGTTCTCCTATGTCCCACTTCCATATCACTTGGTTCTCCTATGTCCCACTTCCATATCACTCGGTTCTCCTATGTCCCACTTCTATATCACTTGGTTCTCCTATGTCCCACTTCTTTATCACTTGGTTCTCCTATGTACCACTTCCATATCACTCGGTTCTCCTATGTCCCACTTCCATATCACTTGGTTCTCCTATGTCCCACTTCCATATCACGTGGTTCTCCTATGTCCCACTTCCATATCACTTGGTTCTCCTATGTCCCACTTCCATATCACTCGGTTCTCCTATGTCCCACTTCTATATCACTTGGTTCTCCTATGTCCCACTTCCATATCACTTGGTTCTCCTATGTCCCACTTCTATATCACTCGGTTCTCCTATGTCCCACTTCTATATCACTTGGTTCTCCTATGTCCCACTTCTATATCACTCGGTTCTCCTATGTCCCACTTCTATATCACTTGGTTCTCCTATGTCCCACTTCTATATCACTTGGTTCTCTTATGTCCCACTTCTATATCACTTGGTTCTCCTATGTCCCACTTCTATATCACTTGGTTCTCCTATGTCCCACTTCCATATCACTCGGTTCTCCTATGTCCCACTTCCATATCACTCGGTTCTCCTATGTCCCACTTCCATATCACGTGGTTCTCCTATGTCCCACTTCCATATCACTCGGTTCTCCTATGTCCCACTTCTATATCACTCGGTTCTCCTATGTCCCACTTCCATATCACTCGGTTCTCCTATGTCCCACTTCCATATCACTCGGTTCTCCTATGTCCCACTTCCATATCACTCGGTTCTCCTATGTCCCACTTCCATATCACTCGGTTCTCCTATGTCCCACTTCCATGTCACTTGGTTCTCCTATGTCCCACTTCTATATCACTTGGTTCTCCTATGTCCCACTTCTATATCACTTGGTTCTCCTATGTCCCACTTCTATATCACTCGGTTCTCCTATGTCCCACTTCCATATCACTTGGTTCTCCTATGTCCCACTTCCATATCACGTGGTTCTCCTATGTCCCACTTCCATATCACGTGGTTCTCCTATGTCCCACTTCCATATCACTTGGTTCTCCTATGTCCCACTTGAAATCGCCTTGTAAAATCGCTAATGCTAATCAGTAGCATGTCTACAGTATGACATATCCAATAAGCATCGAGCTAGCGCATTTTAAAAAACTGAGGCTTACTGTATGTTTGAGCGTCTATCAAGCACACTTTCTGTGTTGGCATTGACAATTGTAACGTAGGATGCCGAAGTCCAACTTGAGTGCTTGTTTGCCCGCCAAGTGTTTGAGCCGCCCAAGTCTGCGAGCGAACGTGACGTTACATACATGGAAGTACGGCGCCGTTTGGCTTTACGTGAAACGACGGACTTTGGTCGGTGCCTATAAAAGTACCGAATTCAGCTCCCAGCCCGGCGGTGTTGCAAGGTGTACCTAATGAGGCGTCCTCCCCTGTGTTTACGACACAGGCGTACTTGAGGGCCGATTGTTTCCCACGCAGCGTCTCAGCACACAACCACTCTTGGAATGTGTCCTTTGGACCGGAGAGAATGTCTGAATGACGTTCGGGAATGTTCTATTTCTGTGCCGTCCCTATTCTGGGAACCAAAACAACTCCAGTCATAACAGTACCCCCCCCACGCCCACGCCGATAACGTCTACTTACTCCGCTTGGAGAACGTGGGAGGAGGTAGGATGGAGGAGGGAGGAGGGAGGATGGAAGATGGGAGGACGCTCGTGCAGACCATGAAGAATTCAAGTAGGAAAATAAAATCAGACATGATAGAACGGTGACGTTTGGGTGACGTCTGAGCTCCTTTAATGTCTGCTGAGAGCTTCCTGTTCCAGCACTTTCCACACGGCAGACTGGGGAGGAGATCTGCACGCACGAAAAGAACCTCACAACAAGGACTTTGCAACAAAAATATGACGCCTGTTTGCACGATCATCTGCCATCAGAAAAAGACTTGAATCATACTGGGGCAGAAAGAAAAAAGAGAAAGAAGTCAGACAAAAATATAATAATATAATTTTGAGTAGATTCATGTTTAGATTACAATAATATAAAAAAATATGTAAAAATATGAATAATTAACTATTGATATTGCTGCTTTAATACAAAGCTAATAGCATTAAAATAAAAAAATACTCATGATTAAAAAAAATATTATCTGCACAAGAGCTTTGCTTCATATTCTGCTAATTGGAGAAACCCCCCCCCCCCCCCAGTTAAAATAGAAAAATGACGATGAAACAACAACTTTACACCACAACTTTCAGCTACAGAACGATTGCAAAAGCCCCTAACAAGGCAAACATCAACGGAAAGTTGACGTTTCAGTGAAAAAAGGAGTAAAAGTGTCCTAAATCACTTCTGTTGTCGCTTTATGTTGTTGTTGTTGTTATTGTTGTGACCCATTTGTAGGTTTGATTTTACATTTTAACTTTAAAATGTTATTTCTTCTTGTTGTTATATCTTTTTAAATAGCTCTGCATACAATGCAGTGCTCTTCTACATATTTTTTTTTATTTGTATTTTGTATTCATTTTGTTCAAAACAACCATATTGATAATTCCATAATACATATATAACCTTTACTATCAAAAAGATATTTTGCTGTCTTTTCCACTAAAGAAAAACAGTACAGAGCTGTAAAACATAACACAGCTAATAAACTTTTTTTAAATTTTACAGTAAAACCCATCTGTCCGTGTGAAATTAAACTCATTTTACTTTCCGCTTTTCTTTTTTTTTTTATCAAGTATTCATGGTTAGCTTTCCCAACGGGTTGCACACTTGAGGAGAAGAACTGAACACAAACCAACATGCTTCCAGTCTGTCTTACTTGCGCCTCAGAACTCAGCCTGTGCACATTCACGGCCTCACAGACAGACGGAAAATGATAGAACTCTTTTTACAAATGATAATTTCCCAATCCAGAGGGAGCCACAACAAGGAGACAGAAGAGCCCCATATATATATATATATATATATATATATATATATACATTTATTACACAACAATTTGATCCAAACAATCTCCTAAAAATAATTATATATATATATATATAAATATATATATATATATATATACATATATATATATATATATATATATATATAAATATATATATATATATATATATATATATATATATATATATATATATATATATATATATATATATATATATATATACCGTATATATATATATATATACCGTATATATATATATATATATATATACCGTATATATATATATATATACGGTATATATATATATATATATATATATATATATATATATATATATATATATATACCGTATATATATATATATACCGTATATATATATATATATATATATATATAAAAATTTATTACACAACAATTTGATCCAAACAATCTCCTAAAAATAATTGTATCTAATTTTGTTGTTGTTTTTGTTGTTGTGGCATTTACAAAAAAAGCTGCCATACAAATAAAATATAATAACAAACAAAAATTAAGGATTTAAAAGGTTTAAAGGAAATATGTTTGCAGTATTTTGCAATGAACCAACAAAACATTAATTTCACTGTCGATATACAGTATATATATATATATATATATATATATATATATTTATTACACAACAATTTGATCCAAACAATCTCCTAAAAATAATTATATATACATATATATATATATATATATATATATATATATATATATATATATATATATATATATATATATATATATATATATATATATATATAATTATTACACAACAATTTGATCCAAACAATCTCCTAAAAATAATTGCATCTAATTTTGTTGTTGTGGCATTTGCAAAAAAAAGCTGCCATACAAATAAAATATAATGACATACAAAAATTAAGGATTTAAAAGGTTTAAAGGAAACATGTTTACAGTATTTTGCAATTAACCAACAAAACATTAATTTCACTGTCGATTAAAAAAAAAAAAAAAAAAAAAAAAAAAATATATATATATATATATATATATATATATATATATTTATTTTTTATTTTTATTTTTTTACTATGCCATCTATTCTCATAAAAGTCATTTACAAATCAGTGCTATGTGATTTGTGTTGTTTACAAATCAAAGTCACAGCTAACCAGCATGTAACCCCTTAAAAAAAACCCGTTAAAAGCCCTCAATCCTGTGCTTTTTATGGGCAATAATGAAGTGTATTTGTTGTCTGTCTGAAGGACGTTGTAATATGACACTTTCAGAAAGTGCTGGAAAATAACAAAGTACCTTAATTTCATTACGCTGTGCCGATGAAAAGGTTGAAAAGGAGTTATTTTGGTGGTACTATGCAGCATGAGTGTAGTACAGTACAGTACAGTACAGTACAGTGTTCCCTCCTTTGACGCGGGGTTACCTTCCAAAGAATACTCGCTTTAAGTGAAATCCCTGTCGTAGAAATTGATTTTATTTTGCGTTTTTTTATGTTTTCATTCATTATTAATTTTTTTCGTTTACACTATATATTTTTTCATTTACAGGATGTTTTTTTTTTTCATTTACAGGTTTTTTAAATTTATTGTATGTTTTTTTTTCTGTTTACAATACTGTACAAAATGTTTTTTTGTTACTTCTATTTGTTTTAAGTCTGTAAAACCCCTAACCAAACACTTTATGAACTTTTCTCAGACAGACATGAACATTTTCTCACATTTCTCTGGTCTAAACACTCTCTAAGTTCAAACCTTTGTGGATTAAAAAAAAAGAAAAGTACAGTACACTATTGAATTAAAGAATGAAACCCACGATGAACACATGCAGCAATAAAGAGCCACACCGCTCGCATTAAACCATTTTGTCAATAAGGCAAGCTGAAGGTAGTGCAGTGTTTTTCAACCACTGTGCCGCGGCACACTATGTGCCGTGAGATACAGTCTGGTGTGCCGTGGGAGATTATCCCATTTCACCTATATTTTTTGCAAAGCAGTAATTATAAATCTGCAAATGATGTGTTGTTAATGAGTGTCGGTGAGTAACCGTGTAATACTCTTCCATATCAGTAGGTGGCAGCAGGTAGCTAATTGCTTTGTAGATGTGGGAAACAGCGGGAGGTAGTGTGCAGGTAAAAAGGTACCTAATGCTTAAATGAAAAATAAAGAAAAGGTGAGTGCCCCTAAGAAAAGGCATTGAAGTTTAGGGAATAATAGATTTTATTTGTAAAAATAACTTTACATTGAGCAAACAACCTCAAAGCGCTACAGTGTATTTAAAAAAATAATAAAAAAATAAAATAATTAAAAGATAATACAAATAAAAACTAGAACAACCTAATAGCTAGAACTAGTATGCATACATCTAAAAAAAAAAGGCTTTTTGAAAAAGAAGGGTTTTTAAGCCTTTTTTAAAAAGCATCCACAGTCTGTGGTGCCCTCGGGTGGTCAGGGAGAGCGTTCCACAGACTGGGAGCAGCGTAGCAGAAAGCCCGGAAGGCTATGCAGAAGGAAACTAAAACTGAACTGGCTACAAATTAAACAAAACCAGAATGCTGGACGACAGCAAAGACTTACTGTGGAGCAAAGACAATGCACATCCGAACATGACATGACAATCAACAATGTCCCCACAAAGAAGGATAAAAACAACTGAAATATTTTTGATTGCTAAAACAAAGTAGACGCGGGAAATATCGCTCAAAGGAAGACATGAAACTGCTACAGGAAAATACCACAAAAAGAGAAAATGCTACCAAAATAGGAGCACAAGACAAGAAGTAAAACACTACACACAGGAAAACAGCAAAAAAGTCCAAATAGGTCAGGGTGTGATGTGACAGGTGGTGACAGTACACCTACTTTGAGACAAGAGCTATAGTGATGCATGCTTGGTTATGCTTTAAAGCAGACCTGGGCCACATGCGGGGGTCCACATGCGGGGGTCCACATGCGGGGGGCCACATGCGGCCCGTTAAGCTTTTCAATCTGGCCCGCCGGACATTCCCAAATAATTTTTTTATATCTTTAAGATGGAAACTGTAGCTGCCATTATGATGTGCAGTGATGTTTTCTAAAACCATAGAACGTATTTATTTCTATGGTTGGAATCTGTGCTTTTGCATGATATTTTAGTGACTAGTGTTGTCCTGATACCAATATTATTTCGATACTTTTCGGTACTTTTCTAAAAAAGGGGACCTGAAAAAAATTGCATTATTGGCTTTATTTTAACAAAAAATCTTAGGGTGCGGCGGACCGTTACTTTTCAGAGGCGGTATGGTACCGAATATGATTCATTAGTATCGCGGTACTATACTAATACCCGTATACCGTACAACCCTACTAGTTACTATGGTAATCTAGGTCACAGCAGGTTCAGACGAGGCACCAAGCAGTGTGTGTGACGTTCTTATGTTCTCAATATTCAAGGTTTTATCGTTCATAGAAAAATTTAAAATTCCATTCCGTTTTTAAGGCGGTCTGTCATAACATTTTTAGCGTTCAATCAGACTTTATTGTGAGGTTTTGTATTAGTTTTCCTAAAAAATAGATGTACCGGCCCCCAGACACATTTTTTTTCTCTAAATTTGGCCCCGAGTCAAAATATTTGCCCAGGCCTGCTTTAAAGTCATATCCCGACAACGACTTTTTACTGTCAACTGAGTTTGGTTTTTGAATGATTTGTGCTGGTGGTGTGCCTCCACATTTGTTCACCGCAACAAATGTGCCTTGGCTGAAAAAAGGTTGAAGTGCCCAGGACACACGGCATGAAGAAGACTATGTCCGAGTGAAGGAAACCTCTCAGCAGAGCGCCCGGTGACCCGACACTGGCGCGTGACAAAACGCTCTTTCCACAGCACACGTAGAACCCGTAAAGCGCTGGCTCCGCAGGGCGCCAAGGAGGTGTCCTGCAACACTCAGAGCCACAAAAGGAGGCTTTAATCAGCTGGCTGCTGCCAACACGCCACAGACGCTGAATGGAGTGTTTGCTTGCCTCTCAGGCCTGCAAAGCTTGCCACTGTCCCAACTGGCCATTTTAGCCCCGGACCTTCAGCCTCCGTGCTTCTGCAGCATGAAAGGGAGCCCTCATGCTCGCTATATTGGAGAGTGGGCACCTTTATTTGGATGCACTTTGTTGTGCTGAAGCAAGCTTTCCATACCAGAAGGAGCTCACTCAGGAAGCTGGGAGGGCTGTCAGAGATGTTCACTGACCACACTCTGCACTTCACACACTATCACATCACTTTCTCTACTTTTTCCCTCACAGTGCCATTAAGTGCCATACCCTAATGCAGCGTTTCTCAAAGTGTGGGGCGCGCCCCACTGGTGGGGAATAGAGACATGACAGGTGGGGCGCGAGGAACGGGAGGAAATTTCACTTTATTTTTTTTTTTTATTATTATATTCTTAAATTTTTTTTTTTACTATGCTTTCATTTTCTATACACACTGTAAATCACTTTGTGATTCTGTCTGTGAAATCCGCTATATAAATACATGGAAATTACCGGTACTTATTTTTACTGTAGGCTTTATATTTCTCGGTACGAGCGAAAGTTTGACAGACATAGCAACAGTAACTAATGGGGGCGGGGCTAAGCGGAATAAACTTTCGCGTGGATGGGTAGCAGGCTAATGTGTGGACCACAATTACACAAATATATACATTTGTGACTCGCACCTCAAAGGTCGTCGAGCCAGAGCCAGCGCCTGCAGAGAAACAAAAATGTGACGGGCACACACTGTGTCATTCACCGGGAAGCACTCGCGTCAAGGCAGCTCAGCCCCGAACTCAATGAGGTTTTAACAGATGTTGTGAGCGCGGTAAATTTGATCAAAACACGACCACTGAAAGCGCGACTGTTCTCTGCACTGTGTGAGGAAATGGGAGCTGATCATACAGCCGTGCTGTTTCACAGTGAAGCAAGGTGGCTCTCCCGGGGAAAAGTGCTGTCACTTGCCCTGTCTTGCCAAATGCATAGCTCCTCCTTTCTTTTTTTTTGCAAAGATTGCAAAGTGGCACTTTTATTTTATTTATTATTGAACTTGATGCAAGTTATTTGATTTATTATTGAACTTGATGCAAGTTATAACACTTTTTTTGATTTATTATTGAACTTGATGCAAGTTATAACACTTTTGTTTTATTTATTATTGAACTTCATGCAAGTTATAACACTTTTTTTGATTTATTATTGAACGTGATGCAAGTTATTTGATTCATTATTGAACTTGATGCAAGTTATAACACTTTTGTTTTATTTATTATTGAACTTCATGCAAGTTATAACACTTTTTTTGATTTATTATTGAACGTGATGCAAGTTATTTGATTCATTATTGAACTTGATGCAAGTTATAACACTTTTATTTTATTTATTATTGAACTTGATGCAAGTTATAACACTTTTTTGATTTATTATTGAACTTGATGCAAGTTATTTGATTCATTATTGAACTTGATGCAAGTTATAACACTTTTGTTTTATTTATTATTGAACTTGATGCAAGTTATAACACTTTTTTTGATTTATTATTGAACTTGATGCAAGTTATTTGATTCATTATTGAACTTGATGCAAGTTATAACACTTTTGTTTTATTTATTATTGAACTTGATGCAAGTTATAACACTTTTTTTTATTTATTATTGAACCTGATGCAAGTTATTTGATTTATTATTGAACTTGATGCAAGTTATAACACTTTTATTTGATTTATTATTGAACTTGATGCAAGTTATAACACTTTTTTTGATTTATTATTGAACTTGATGCAAGTTATAACACTTTTATTTGATTTATTATTGAACGTGATGCAAGTTATAACACTTTTTTTGATTTATTATTGAACTTGATGCAAGTTATAACACTTTTGTTTTATTTATTATTGAACTTGATGGAAGTTATTTTATTTATTATTGAACTTGATGTTATTTTATGTTATTGAGTTTGAATGTATACAACTTGATGTTCAATAAATTTGAAAATGTTAAAGCTTGGCATTAGCGCTCTGTTGGGGTGATGGGGGCAGGTGGGGCTTGAAAACTCCCCCTTGTCCAAAGTGGGGGATGAAAAAAAAAGTTTGAGAACCACTGCCCTAATGTCATACTTGCCAACCTTCCCGGATTTTCCGGGAAACTCCCGAAATTCAGCGCCTCTCCCGAAAACCTCCCGGGACAAATTTTCTCCCGAAAATCTCCCGAAATTCAGGCGGAGCTGAGTGACGTGTCGACAGCCTGTTTTCACGTCCGCTTTCCCACAATATAAACAGCATGCCGGCCCAATCACGTTATAACTGTAGAATGATGGAGGGCAAGTTCTTGGTTTCTTATGTGGGTTTATTGTTAGGCAGTTTCATTAACGTCCTCCCAGCGCGGCAACAACACACAACAACAGCAGCAGTCACGTTTTCGTCTACCGTAAAGCAGTTGGTCTGCCGTAAACAGCAATGTTGTGACACTCTTAAACAGGACAATACTGCCATCTACTGTACATGCATATGTGACAATAACATCTAGGGCTTTTAGAGAGTGCAGTGCACAACTGCGCACAGAACAAGGAGACCAAGCAGAATGCATCATCAGAGAGGGTGTTCAGCATGGTTAGAAACATAGTGACAGAGAATAGAACAAGGATGGACAATTCAACCCTTAACTCAACAATGAGTAGATGAGTGTTATGTGTGTGTATATGTGTTAATAAATGAACACTGAAATTCAAGTATTTCTCTTATTTATATATATATATATATATATATATATATATATATATATATATATATATATATATATATATATATATATATATACACAGGTAAAAGCCAGTAAATTAGAATATTTTGAAAAACTTGATTTATTTCAGTAATTGCATTCAAAAGGTGTAACTTGTACATTATATTTATTCATTGCACACAGACTGATGCATTCAAATGTTTATTTCATTTAATTTTGATGATTTGAAGTGGCAACAAATGAAAATCCAAAATTCCGTGTGTCACAAAATTAGAATATTACTTAAGGCTAATACAAAAAAGGGATTTTTAGAAATGTTGGCCAACTGAAAAGTATGAAAATGAAAAATATGAGCATGTACAATACTCAATACTTGTTTGGAGCTCCTTTTGCCTCAATTACTGCGTTAATGCGGCGTGGCATGGAGTCGATGAGTTTCTGGCACTGCTCAGGTGTTATGAGAGCCCAGGTTGCTCTGATAGTGGCCTTCAACTCTTCTGCGTTTTTGGGTCTGGCATTCTGCATCTTCCGTTTCACAATACCCCACAGATTTTTTATGGGGCTAAGGTAAGGGGAGTTGGCGGGCCAATTTAGAACAGAAATACCATGGTCCGTAAACCAGGCACGGGTAGTTTTTGCGCTGTGTGCAGGCGCCAAGTCCTGTTGGAACTTGAAATCTCCATCTCCATAGAGCAGGTCAGCAGCAGGAAGCATGAAGTGCTCTAAAACTTGCTGGTAGACGGCTGCGTTGACCCTGGATCTCAGGAAACAGAGTGGACCGACACCAGCTGGACTGCTGCTGAGTGGTTCAAAGTCATGTTTTCTGACGAAAGCAAATTTTGCATTTCCTTTGGAAATCGAGGTCCCAGAGTCTGGAGGAAGACAGGAGAGGCACAGGATCCACGTTGCCTGAAGTCTAGTGTAAAGTTTCCACCATCAGTGATGGTTTGGGGTGCCATGTCATTTGCTGGTGTCGGTCCACTCTGTTTCCTGAGATCCAGGGTCAACGCAGCCGTCTACCAGCAAGTTTTAGAGCACTTCATGCTTCCTGCTGCTGACCTGCTCTATGGAGATGGAGATTTCAAGTTCCAACAGGACTTGGCGCCTGCACACGGCGCAAAATCTACCCGTGCCTGGTTTACGGACCATGGTATTTCTGTTCTAAATTGGCCCGCCAACTCCCCTGACCTTAGCCCCATAGAAAATCTGTGGGGTATTGTGAAAAGGAAGATGCAGAATGCCAGACCCAAAAACGCAGAAGAGTTGAAGGCCACTATCAGAGCAACCTGGGCTCTCATAACACCTGAGCAGTGCCAGAAACTCATCGACTCCATGCCACGCCGCATTAGCGCAGTAATTGAGGCAAAAGGAGCTCCAACCAAGTATTGAGTATTGTACATGCTCATATTTTTCATTTTCATACTTTTCAGTTGGCCAACATTTCTAAAAATCCCTTTTTTGTATTAGCCTTAAGTAATATTCTAATTTTGTGACACACGGAATTTTGGATTTTCATTTGTTGCCACTTCAAATCATCAAAATGAAATGAAATAAACATTTGAATGCATCAGTCTGTGTGCAATGAATAAATATAATGTACAAGTTACACCTTTTGAATGCAATTACTGAAATAAATCAAGTTTTTCAAAATATTCTAATTTACTGGCTTTTACCTGTATAGTTGTGTATTTCACATTGTTTTCTGCGTGTAAAACAATTATTTTCTGGAAAAATACATTTCTTCATTATTTTGGAATGTCTGAACCAGATTCATTTGATTGACATGAATTGTTGTGGGAAAAATTGCTTTGGTTTGACTGTACTTTCATCAAATAACATGCATAAGCAAACATGTACAGTCCATATAAGGGCGGGAGGCACCGTCCAAATGCATTTCCCATCATGCACCTTGCTTTGCAGCCCGTCACCCTGGATGACAAGGACATTAGCGTAGCAGCGTGAGTGACACGCGTGTCGCAGCATCGTCCGGGCGAGAACTCCCACGCTTTGTCCGCTCGTCCTCTTTGGGAAGAAGGCTGCTCCGTTTACCTCCGGGCGAAGTTTTCACGCTTTCAGTTAGCATTAAAAGCACAAAAAGAGAGCGGCAAAGAGCCTGGGAGACACCAAAGGGCCTTTCGCCACGCCAAAACCTCCATAATGTGTCTGGAGGGTCTCTGATGTCAGCGTGTAATGAGTCCTGCCGTGTAATTGGCTGTAATTAAAAAGGCGGGAGGGAGTGGGCAGGATCTTCATAAAGACACTTCCTTTGTAGGTGTCGCTTTTCTTCCTGCCACTCACCATCTTTGCTCATCTTCTGCCTCCATAGGAGGACGTGCCAAAGGATTATATAACGCTTGTCCTTCTTTACCCTAAACCCTCCATCCTTCTTTACCCTTAACCCTCCATCCTTCTTTACCCTTAACCCCCCGTCCTTCTTTACCCTTAACCCCCCGTCCTTCTTTACCCTTAACCCCCGTCCATCTTTACCCTTAACCCTCCATCCTTCTTTACCCTTAACCCCCCGTCCTTCTTTACCCTTAACCCCCGTCCATCTTTACCCTTAACCCTCCATCCTTCTTTACCCTTAACCCTCCATCCTTCTTTACCCTTAACCCCCCGTCCTTCTTTACCCTTAACCCCCGTCCATCTTTACCCTTAACCCTCCATCCTTCTTTACCCTTAACCCTCCATCCTTCTTTACCCTTAACCCCCCGTCCTTCTTTACCCTTAACCCCCGTCCATCTTTACCCTTAACCCTCCATCCTTCTTTACCCTTAACCCCCCGTCCTTCTTTACCCTTAACCCCCGTCCATCTTTACCCTTAACCCTCCATCCTTCTTTACCCTTAACCCTCCATCCTTCTTTACCCTTAACCCCCCGTCCTTCTTTACCCTTAACCCCCGTCCATCTTTACCCTTAACCCTCCATCCTTCTTTACCCTTAACCCCCCGTCCTTCTTTACCCTTAACCCCCGTCCATCTTTACCCTTAACCCTCCATCCTTCTTTACCCTTAACCCTCCATCCTTCTTTACCCTTAACCCCCCGTCCTTCTTTACCCTTAACCCCCGTCCATCTTTACCCTTAACCCTCCATCCTTCTTTACCCTTAACCCTCCATCCTTATTTACCCTTAACCCTCCATCCTTCTTTACCTTTAACCCCCAGTCCTTCTTTACCCTTAACCTCCCTATCCTTATTTACCCTTAACCCTCCATCCTTCTTTACCCTTAACCCTCCATCCTTCTTTACCCTTAACCCCCGTCCATCTTTACCCTTAACCCTCCATCCTTCTTTACCCTTAACCCTCCATCCTTCTTTACCCTTAACCCCCCGTCCTTTTTTACCCTTAACCCCCATCCATCTTTACCCTTAACCCTCCATCCTTCTTTACCCTTAACCCCCCGTCCTTCTTTACCCTTAACCCCCCTATCCTTATTTACCCTTAACCCTCCATCCTTCTTTACCTTTAACCCCCAGTCCTTCTTTACCCTTAACCCTCCATCCTTCTTTACCCTTAACCCCCCATCCTTTTTTACCCTTAACCCCCATCCATCTTTACCCTTAACCCTCCATCCTTCTTTACCCTTAACCCCCCGTCCTTCTTTACCCTTAACCCCCCGTCCTTCTTTACCCTTAACCCCCTATCCTTATTTACCCTTAACCCTCCATCCTTCTTTACCTTTAACCCCCAGTCCTTCTTTACCCTTAAACCCCCATCCTTCTTTACCCTTAACCCCCCGTCCTTCTTTACCCTTAACCCTCCATCCTTCTTTACCCTTAACCCCCCGTCCTTTTTTACCCTTAACCCCCCCATCCTCTTTTACCCTTAACCCCCTATCCTTCTTTACCCTTAACCCCCCATCCTTCTTTACCCTTAACCCCCCGTCCTTCTTTACCCTTAAATCCCCATCTTTCTTTACCCTTAACCCCCGTCCTTCTTTACCCTTAAATCCCCGTCCTTCTTTACCCTTAACCCCCCGTCCTTTTTTACCCTTAACCCCCCTATCCTTCTTTACCCTTAACCCCCGTCCTTCTTTACCCTTAAATCCCCGTCCTTCTTTACCCTTAACCCCCCGTCCTTTTTTACCCTTAACCCCCCTATCCTTCTTTACCCTTAACCCCCCATCCTTCTTTACCCTTAACCCCCTATCCTTCTTTACCCTTAACCCCCATCCTTCTTTACCCTTAACCCCCTATCCTTCTTTACCCTTAACCCCCCATCCTTCTTTACCCTTAACCCACCGTCCTTCTTTACCCTTAACACCCCATCCTTCTTTACTCTTTACCCCCCGTCCTTCTTTACCCTTAAATCCCCGTCTTTCTTTACCCTTAACCCCCGTCCTTCTTTACCCTTAAATCCCCGTCCTTCTTTACCCTTAAACCCCCGTCTTTCTTTACCCTTAACCCCCCGTCCTTTTTTACCCTTAACCCCCCTATCCTTCTTTACCCTTAACCCCCCGTCCTTCTTTACCCTTAAATCCCCGTCTTTCTTTACCCTTAATCCCCGTCCTTCTTTACCCTTAAATCCCCGTCCTTCTTTACCCTTAAACCCCCATCCTTCTTTACCCTTAACCCCCCGTCCTTTTTTACCCTTAACCCCCCATCCTTCTTTACCCTTAACCCCCCGTCCTTTTTTACCCTTAACCCCCCATCCTTCTTTACCCTTAACCCCCCGTCCTTCTTTACCCTTAAATCCCCGTCTTTCTTTACCCTTAATCCCCGTCCTTCTTTACCCTTAAATCCCCGTCCTTCTTT
This sequence comes from Nerophis lumbriciformis, assembly GCF_033978685.3. NCBI lineage: Eukaryota > Metazoa > Chordata > Actinopteri > Syngnathiformes > Syngnathidae > Nerophis > Nerophis lumbriciformis. Next base: position 54,224,917 of record NC_084557.2, read on the forward strand.
ACCCTTAAACCCGCGTCCTTCTTTACCCTTAACCCCCCGTCCTTTTTTACCCTTATCCCCCCATCCTTCTTTACCCTTAACCCCCATCCTTCTTTACCCTTAACCCCCCGTCCTTCTTTACCCTTAAATCCCCGTCTTTCTTTACCCTTAAATCCCCGTCCTTCTTTACCCTTAAACCCCCGTCCTTCTTTACCCTTAACCCCCCGTCCTTTTTTACCCTTAACCCCCCATCCTTCTTTACCCTTAACCCCCCATCCTTCTTTACCCTTAACCCCCCGTCCTTCTTTACCCTTAAACCCTCGTCCTTCTTTACCCTTAACCCCCTGTCCTTTTTTACCCTTAACCCCCCTATCCTTCTTTACCCTTAACCCCCCCGTCCTTCTTTACCCTTAAATCCCCGTCTTTCTTTACCCTTAAACCCCCGTCCTTCTTTACCCTTAACCCCCCGTCCTCGTTACCCTTAACCCCCCGTCCTCACCCTGACATGAGTGCAGGACGTGTGAGTGCACATTAAACACATTTCTTCACCGTCTCACTTCAGTTTCACAGAATGTTGATTATCTGCTTCACGTGAGCCAACTTTTCAACAAGGTGTCTGCATTACCTCCATCATTGATGTTAACACTCTTCTTAAAACTCATTTACGCACCCCAGCCTTTAAATTGGCTTCTTTTAGACCAGTTGATCTGCCGTCTCTCTCTTCTGCTCTGCCCCCCTTTCCTGTGTGGAGAGGTTCAGCCTCCACTGAGGACTGGACTCTCTCACTATTATGTTAGATCCACTATGGACTGGACTCTCACTATTATGTTAGATCCACTATGGACTGGACTCTCACTATTATGTTAGATCCACTATGGACTGGGCTCTCTCACTATTATGTTAGATCCACTATGGACTGGACTCTCACTATTATGTTAGATCCACTATGGACTGGACTCTCACACTATTATGTTAGATCCACTATGGACTGGACTCTCACTATTATGTTAGATCCACTATGGACTGGGCTCTCTCACTATTATGTTAGATCCACTATGGACTGGACTCTTACTGTTATGTTAGATCCACTATGGACTGGACTCTCGCATCGTTAACAGTATCTACTCGGCATCCATTGCACCAGGTCGTCAGGGGGGTTCCAGAGTCCCTTCCAAGGTTTTACATTGTTGCCATTGGGTTGAGTTTTTCCTTGCCCTGATGTGGGCTTTGTACCGAGGATGTCGTTGTGGCTTGTGCAGCCCTTTGAGACACTCGTGATTTAGGGCTATATAAGTAAACTTTGATTGATTGATGGACAATCAGCTCAGTGGATTAGTGGTTAAAGTGTCTGCCCTGAGACTGGGATGTAGTGAAGTCTGTCATTTGGTGGATTTTGGTACTTTTTAAAGTCCAAATTGTAATAAAGATGGAGGAGAGTTCCACATTCACTTGTTCACAGCAACGTCACGCTCGGTCAAACTACTGGAAAAAACAAAAGCCCCCATCTTTGTAGCTCCATGTTTTAGTTGAGGCATGTGCAGCAAAGTAGTGCACTGTAAAGTGCAGCAAAACAAGCAGGGGGAGATAAGAGATTTGTTCACATTTGTTGCTCATAAACAAGTTCTAGAAACATAAATAACTGTTAAAAAGTCATAACAGGAGAATTATATTTGAGTAGAGGTTTGGATCTACACTTGTAGTATTATTTCCTTCCTAAACATTTATTTAATGAGTGGAATGTTGTTGGCTTTTTTTTTGTTCTATTTCTTTCCATTCCCGTCCCTTGCAGCCTCATTCTGGCTACGTATCACATTCCTCTGGCCCCTGTCCATCACTGGCACCGGGCCCCCGCCCAGCAGCAGAGAAAGTCCTGTGGGTCAGCCCATCATGGAGCTAAATGCTGCTCATTATCCTGATAAGAGGAGGTGGGATGGCGGCCATGCAGCTCTGACAAGGACTACTATCTGATGGATCTGCTTGCAGCAGCCTCCATCGACCTTGGAGGCAAAGCCCGCGCTGATTGAGAAGGTGACTCCCTCTTCTAAAGCATGATCAATGCCTACTAGTGATGGGTCCGGCAACACCGATGCATCGGCGCATGCGTCCAGCTCATAGAGCAGTGATCCTCAACAGGCGGACCGCGGTCCATGTCCGGACCCAGCGACGTGTCTGTCCGGACCCAGCACGAATTATAGTAAAAAAAATTTTTTTTTAAATAAAAAAAAATTGTTTTTTAATTTATTATTATAATTATAATTATTATAAAAAAATATAATAATTGTATTTATCTTTGAGTTATCACTAGCACAAGTCAATGTTCTTTGTTGTTTTTAGTCAAATATCTCCACGTTTCGTTTACACTTCTCCGTGTCTCACTCACTCCGTCTCAGAGAAAGAGAGAGAGACGGAGTGAGAGCGAGAGAACGCCACTCTGATTGGCTGATTCCGGGGTATGGGTTGTCATCTCTATCACGACGACGCGCTGATAGGCTGTTACCACCTGGGTCATACACATCTGCACAGTGCATGGAACCTTTCGCTGCAGGCACGACAGTTGTCTCGTATCGCTACTTCGCTAACTGTTCACTCGTCAGTCACTGAATGTGAATCAAATCACAATGGCATGCTCCAAGTTGGCTCAGGCTGGTAAAAGAAAGGTGGACAGGGAAAACAGACGTTTCAAGGAAGAATGGACAGAGCAATATGTTTTCATCCTACCCAGGGCCGGCCCGTGGCATAGGCCGTATAGGCAAATGCTAAGGGCGCCGTCCATCAGGGGGCGCCACGCCAGTGCCACAAAAGTTGGAGAAAAAAAAAAAAAAAGTTGGTACTATTATTTCTAAATACAAAAAATAATCCCACGTTAATTAAAATGCAAAGTAAAGCCTATATAATAGAAATATTATTTGTTACAACATTACGCCCCCCCCCCCCCCCGCCCCCCCCGGACGGTGCGCTCCCTCCCTTCCCGTATCATGACTCTTTTTGGACGTCACCACATCAAAAAACAACACAAGATGTCAAAACGGCCAAAACTGTCAGGTGCCCAGGGAAGAAAAAAGAGAAAAGAGGAGGAGAAACGAGAAAAGACAGAGGTAGCAGGTAGGTAACGTTAGCCTACATGAAATGATTTGTCTGTTACAGAATGTGATAGTAACCTGGCTTTTTAGCATTAAGCTAATGTTACATGATTCGGCAATTGCTAATCAATAAATAGCTAGTTCTGTTTTAACGTCGGGTTAATATTGTGGAGGGGGCTAAATTGTTATGGAAAATAATAATGTAACGTTAGGTAA
>NC_084557.2:54233191-54275691 GCF_033978685.3 Nerophis lumbriciformis
TGTGTCCAGTTCGGTGAGTTTTGAAGCATTTTAAGGGGGTCAAATTACAACTCAAATAGGCAAAAGTGACTGTTTTTACAAAACTTTTGTTTTGAAGGGGGAATTGCCAACTTCCTGTTGGTTTCTGCGAAGGATGTCAATGTATGAAATGTAGGTCTAAGTCAGACCTACATAGAAGTTTTTGTTTCGTGTATCTATGACATTCCTACTGGGAGTTACAGGCAGTTTTGTCTGAGTTTTCTTCCTCGGAGCAGTTGTGTCTGTGTTTTCTTACTAGGGGGCGCTATAGCGCAATTTTGAGTTTTGGGGTTGGTTTTTTTTTAATTAGATCGCACATTTTGCCAGTCCTGATGTGTGTGTCTAGTTTGGTGAGTTTTGAAGCATTTTAAGGGGGTCAAATTACAGCTCAAAGAGGCAAAAGTGACTGTTTTTACAAAACTTTTGTTTTGAAGGGGGAATTGCTAACTTCCTGTTGATTTCTGCTGAAGGATGTCAATGTATGAAATGTAGGTCTAAGTCAGACCTACATAGAAGTTTCATGTATGTACGACATTCCTACTAGAAGTTACAAGCAATTGTGTCTGTGTTTTTTCCGAGAGGGCACTAGAGCGCAATTTTGAGTTTTGGGGTTTGGTTTTTTATTAGATGACAATTTTCGCCAGTCCTGATGTGTGAGTCAAATATGGTGAGTTTTAAAGCATGTTAAAGGGGTCAAATTACAGCTCAAAGAGGCGGCGGAATAATAATAATAAAATAATAAAACCTTACAATTACAATAGGGTCCTCTGTCCCAAAGGGACATTGCGGTCCCTAATAATGCCTCTGATTAGTGCTCAAGAAGCAGGTGAGTGGGCGAGCACTAATCAGAGACAGGTGAACACAATGAGTAACCATGGCAACCAAAACAAACTCACAGGTGCACAAGCAAGAACTCAAGGAGTCCAAAACTAATAGAAAACACAAAAACATGATCCAGACCACGAATCATGACAGGTACACTAATGTGTATATTTTAGGCCATTGGTTCTTTGTTTTATTTTTGCAAAAAAAAAAATAAATAAATAAATAAATATATATATATATATATATATATTAGAGATGCGCGGTTTGCGGGCACAACCGCGGAGTCCGCGGATTATCCGCGGATCGGGCGGATGAAATAAAAATAAAAAAGATTTTATCCGCGCGCGGGTCGGGTCGGGCGGATTAATTAGATTTTTTTTTTTTTTTTGTGGGTGGCAGTTAAACCAATTGGGAAATATATATACATAGTTAAATATTGTTACCCACATACGAAAAACGAGCAGGCACCTGCAGCATATGCCACAACAGAAGAAAAAAAAAGAAAAGAGATGGACACTTTTACGGAGCGGAGAAGGGACGCCTCGCCGGGGTCCGGGACCGAGGCCCCTTCCCCTGAGAGGGCCCCACCGGGAGCCGTAGCTGAGGCGATCCGCGAGAAGGGCCCGACGCACGTCCAGGGTCACCACCGCGCCCACCGCACCGACACCCCGCCTCGTCCACAGCTTACCTGCCCGCCAGCTTACCTGCCCGCCACCCCCGTGGCCGGGGGCTCGTAACAGGGGTCACTCCGCGCGCTCCGCCCGCGCAGCTTACCTGCCCGCCACCCCTGTTGCCGGGGGCGCGTAACAGGGGTCACTCCGCGCGCAGTGCGCTCACGAAAAGGGTGGGGCTCACCCTGGTTGATATAGACAGCAGGACGGTGGCCATGGACGTCGGAACCCGCTAAGGAGTGTGTAACAACCCACCTGCCGAATCAACTAGCCCTGAAAATGGATGGCGCTGGAGCGTCGGGCCCATATACCCGGCCGTCGCCGGCAGCGAGACGCGCTTGGAGGTGCGCTCAGCTCCCATATGATTGCGCACTGGTGTGCGTCTGGGTCGTGACAGCGTGGCACGCGAATGTCTGTGCTGCATTGGATCAGTCTCCTTTCTTTAACAGGCAAAAGCTTTATAACCTCACTAATGCCTTGCATCGTCTATATTAGATATATAACAACGGGCGGGTGCGGGCGGATGCGGTTATGATCAAATGTTACATCGGGTGGATGGCGGATGGTTGACGACTTTCTGATGCGGTTGCGGATGAAATAATTGCCTATCCGCGCGCATCTCTAATATATATATATATATATATATATATATATATATATATATATATATATATATATTGCTCTTTTTATCTTTGGTATGAACATTATTATGTAAACTCCAAGCTAGTTTTTTTTTTTGGTTCTTTGTTGTTGCTGTTTTTGTATTACAACATTTTATTATTTGATCATGTTGTAATCTTTTGTTTTGTGATCGTGTGATGTTTTTTTTTGCCTGGACCCCAGGAAGAAGAGTCTCCACTGCGGTGTAGACTAGATCCTTAATAAACTAAACTAAACTAAACTAAACTAAACTAAACACCAAACAGGAGCAAGAAGACATTTTAAGTGACATCAGAAGCATCAAAGTTGCTGCAGACAACAACAACAACAACAACAACAACAACAACAACAACAACAACATGGTGTCACATACAACTTGCCTACTAATCCTGCTCACACTTTTTCATACCTGCCAACTACTCCGGTTTTCCCGTAATTAGTACGGTTTTCATCAACCTATTCCGGGTTACGGTTGCAGTGATAAAAAATACAGTTTTTCATTAATTAAATAAAGATTTTTTTTTAAAGTTTTATTCACGAAATCGCGTAACAACAATGACAATCGACACTGCTTCCCGTAACTTCCTATCGAGCCATTCCGAATGCCATGCGCGAGGCTATTTATAGCACCGCTGCCAAGCACGAGGCACCAGTTGCCATTGTTTCCAAACGAGCGAACGATCATGGAATCAGCCGGAGAAAAATGGCAAACGAGTCTTAAACCGAAAAGAAAACTGCAGTCATTCCGTGAAGAATATTCAAAAGCCTATCCGGGAATAATTATCCGTTCCAAAAAGGGTGAAAACTACGCGAATTGCACCTTGTGCAGACAAGATTTTTCGATCGGACACGGAGGAATTAGCGATGTAAAAGACCACGTTGGGACAAAAAAACACAAGTCTAATGCCGTTGTTGTACCGAAATCTGTTACCCATCGGAATTTGTAACTCCAGGGGGCGATGTTCCCATGGCGTTTGTTTGATGGTTAAACGGCAAGCCCAAAGAGGAGGAGAAGAAGAACGCTTGCGTAAATGGCGTAAACTATCCTTAATGCTGAAACGTCAGTTGTCAGAATTTCAGCATTAATAATAACAATGGACTCATACTATAATGAAAGTAAGTCATTGATTTCCAGAATATGTGTCATTTATTAATGCTGAAATTCTGACAACTGACGTTTCAGCATTAAGGATAGTTTACGCCATTTACGCAAGCGTTCTTCTTCTCCTCCTCTTTGGGCCGTTTAACCATCAAACAAACGCCATGGGAACATCGCCCCCTAGAATTACAAATTCCGATGGGTAACAGATTTCGGTACAAGTGGAAAACTTTCAACGTTTTTCGTCGCCCAAACAGATTCTTTGGATGTGATAAATGCCGAAGTTTTATTTACGGAGGCAATAATTGAGCAAACAAAAAGGTAATGACAGCAATGTTATCTATTGGAATTGTTTAGTACTGTTATACTGTTAAAAGTGTTTATACTATTTATGCTTTCAAGTCCAAGTTGAAGAAATCTTGTTAAATGTTGACAGCATAACTACCAAAATACAGAAGTATGTCCTTAATATTTTTGCAGTGCTATTTCTGTTGAAAAGTTCAAATGATTACATTAGAGATGTGATGGGCCACTTTTCAAGTGTCTGATGGCTTCAATTCATTTTCATTAATTTGTCATATTTTGAATTCTTTTGAAAGGCTTACAAAAAAACGACATTTGAATTGTAATTCCATGCTATTGACAGGACTATTAATTTTAATGAAGTTAGCTTACCATGTTTACAGTATGATAATTGTGATAGAAATGTGAATTTTAGGCACATAATATTTTTTACAATTGAACAAGGCAGTAGATTATACAAGCTTGGACAGAAAGTTAATAATGACACCCATTTTTTTTTTTAATGGAATTGTTTAGTACTGTTTTACCATTTGTTTACTGTAAAAAGTGTTTATACTTTCAATGAACAAATGGAAGTCTTGTGAAAGGTTGACAGGATAACTGGCATTAACTGTCAAAATAATTTCAAACTATTGAAGTTAGCTTACAGAATAAACATGTCAATCAACCCATATGATTTTTGCTGTAATATTTTTGTTTTGAAAAGTCACTGTGACTGATAGAAAAGTGATGGTTTTAGCAACATTTTAACCTGTCTGAATGCTAATAATCATTTTGCGTCGGGGGGCGAAGCCTGAACCCCCCACCAGGACAAAGTCCTGGTGGGCCCTGGACCCTGGCTACTAGGTTTTTCTGATTTCAAAAGTTGGCAGGTATGCTTTTTATTGGTTTTCCCCCTGAAGCTTTTTGATTAGGAGCTGCAGACTGGCTCCCTGCCGACACCTCTGTCAGCACCCGACTATTTAATTACAGTACAGTACTTTATTACAGTACAGTACTTCATTAGGGCTTGTCGCTGGCTTTCAGACGTGCAATTACAGCCGGCGCGTGAAGTTGTCACTCGCTATGTTGCATCTGAGCTGCACGTCAAAATGAAATATGGCGATGCTGTGGAAAATAAATCATGATTTTGTTTGCATATTCAGTTGAAGGAGATTTGCATACAGACGATATGTGTTTAGTCTTAAAGGGACGGCGACACTTTTTTCCCCCCACATATCACTCTCAAACAGCTCGTTGTTTACTTCTGATGACGAGGGGGGGTGTTAATGGGTGGAGAAATGCGAGAAAGGGTGAGAGTTGACCTTTGCCTTCTTGTCGAAGCAAACTCTAAGTGAGGGGGTGGGTGGCTCCACTAAGTGGCTCGATTCATCCCCCCGGAGACAAACCACACACACACACACACACAAGTCCTGAGTCCAGCCATCCAGGTGCAGAGACCGCAACACGGCCTCCGATGACCCCCCTACATTGGGAGCCCCTACTGGGGTGAAAGGTCGCGGTGGGGATCCACCCACTGTCTGTCCATGTGTGTTTTTGCCTGCGAGGACCACAGGCGGCGCCTCAGGAAATATGGCCGCCACCGGGCCCCGTGTGACCCCTCGCCATTTGTCCACCTCGTCACGAGACGGGAGGCGAGGAGACAGAAATGAGGGTTCACTTGGGTTCAGGTCTGGGCTTGAAAGCTTTATGTCTTCTTTGTATCAAGACAAGGCATCCAAAGTCATGTTCTAATAGTAAAATGTGTCCCTAGAGGTTGTTTATGAGCACCAAAAGTGAGAAAAATGTATCATCTTCCGTACTTTTTTTGCTCCTCTTTCCACTTTTCTTGTGTATGCGCACACTCTTTCATGGAGGACAGCTACCAATGATAACCAGGCTTCGCTACATATCTTAAACATCCTCTTCCCTCCAAAGGATCCTACTTACAGGTGGAAATCTCCTATTCCTACATTATTTAGTACTTTTAAAGGTCCAAAACGACATCAGGCTTCACTACACATCTTAAAATTACGCCTGTGTATCCCTCCGTCTGCTACATAAGATCCTTTTTATTTGTTATTAATTTTTTATATTTTTTATAAAAATGTTTAGCAAATATTGCTAGCCTGGTAGGATGTTGCTGCTAAAATGTGAGTGTAATTGTCAGGTTGAAACACGGATGACATCTATTAGACAAGACAAAAGCAAAGAAATCAAACAGAGACAGGATTCAATTTAGCTGATGAGGAGAGCGCCTGTGTGCCTGCACCCTCGTACAGCGTCACCACACCGCTCTGACGAGAGAGCTCCACGCCTCCTCTTTTATTTGGGCCTTTTCGGATTACATAGCATTACATTACATTACACAGCTGCTCCTAAGGGGAGGTGGTCATAAACAGCTGTTGCACTCGGTCATAAACAGTTCAAAGAAAAGGTGCCTGGAGCGTTGTCAGGTCCTGCTCCCTCTCCGCTTTGTAGATCTCGGGTCAAGACAAGATCTTCCTGTGGCTGACAATAGATCAAAGAAACCGACACCATGTCGCATCCCATTGCACACAGGGGAGTTTTACAAAAGACAGCTTTTGTCTTCTCGCAGGGTGAGCTGAAATCATTTTTTCCTAAAATAATTTTTTGTCATAAAAATCCACTTTTACCTTGAAAATCATTTTTTCCCTTGAAAATCAACTTTTTTACTTGAAAATCGTTTTTTTCCTTGAAAATCCACTTTTACCTCAAAAATCATTTTTTTCCTTGAAAATCAACTTTTTTTTACTTGAAAATCATTTTTTTCCTTGAAAATCAACTTTTTCCTTGAAAATCATTTTTTGTCATGAAAATCAACTTTTACCTTGAAAATCAACTTTTACCTTGAAAATCATTTTGTCTTGAAAATCTACTTTTACTTTGAAAACATTTTTTTTCCATGAATAATTTTTTGTCATGAAAATCCTCTTTTACTTTGAAAACCATTTTTTTCCTTGAATAATTTTTTGTCATGAAAATCCACTTTTACCTTGAAAATCATTTGTTTCCTTGAAAATCAACTTTTACCTTGAAAATCATTTTTTTTCTTGAAAATCTACTTTTACCTTGAAAATCAATTTTTGACTTGAAAATCAACTTGTACCTTGAAAATAATTTTCTCCTTGAAATTCAACTTTTACCTTGAAAATCATTTTTTTCCTTGAAAAACATTTTTGACTTGAAAATCAACTTTCACCTTGAAAATAATTTTCTCCTTGAAAATAATTTTTTGTCTTGAAAATCAACTTTTACCTTGAAAATCATTTTTTGTCTTGAAAATCAACTTTTACCTTGAAAATCATGTTTTGTCTTGAAAATCAACAATTACTTAGAAAATAATTTTTGTCTTGAAAATCAACTTTTACCTTGAAAATCGTTTTTTCCTTGAAAATCAACTTTTACCTTGAAAAACATTTTTTTCCTTGAAAAACATTTTTTGTCTTGAAAATCAACTTTTACCTTGAAAATAATTTTTTGTCATGAAAATCAACTTTTACCTTGAAAATAATTTTTTGTCATGAAAATCAACTTTTACCTTGAAAATAATTTTTTCCTTGAAAATTATTTTTTGTTTTGAAAATCAACTTTTACCTTGAAAATAATTTTTTGTCTTAAAAATCAACTTTTACCTTGAAAATCATGTTTTGTCTTGAAAATCAACTTTTACCTTGAAAATCATGTTTTGTCTTGAAAATCAACAATTACTTTGAAAGTCATTTTTTGTCTTGAAAATCATGTTTTGTCTTGAAAATCAACAATTACTTTGAAAGTCATTGTTTGTCTTGAAAATCAACTTTACCTTGAAAATAATTTTTTGTCTTGAAAATCAACTTTTACCTTGAAAATCAACTTTTACCTTGAAAATATTTTTTTTCCTTGAAAAACTGAACCGAGCCACGCCGCCCCATCTGTTACAATTACAAGTTACATTTGAAGTAACCCCAAAATAGTTTTGTTTCCATGAGTTTCGACCGAAATTCCTTCAGGAAGACTCTTCCGCCGGTCTTTCACTGCATCCGACCGGCGAGCAGACAAAAGCTGTCTTTGATCCTACCAAGCAAAAGGCTTGTAAAACTCCACTGTGTACGATGGGAGGAGACAGGAGGGGTTCAGGTTCTTTGATCTATTGTGATCCACAGGAAGATCTTATCTTGACCTGAGATCTACAAAGCAGAGAGAAAGCAGGACCTGCTCAAGCTCCAGGCATCTTTTTGTTGAACTGTTTTGTGACCGAAAGCAATAGCTGTTTACGACCTCCGTCCCTTTAGAAACAGTTGTTGCCATGTAATCAGGGAAAGTCCAAATAAAAGAGGAGGCGTGCAATCCTTTGGTCAGAGCGTGGTGGAAGACTGTCCAAGAGTACAGCAGTAGCAGAGTGACAGAGAGAAAGTATTCATCACACCAACAAAGATCTCCATCCATCCATTCAGAGAAATGTATCAGTCAAGGTCTTCCTCCCCTAATGAGTCAACACAATCATAATGCTCAACAACTTCCTCTTTGTGCAACTCAATTGCTTTGGCGGGGATTGGGAAAGCTTCCAAAATGTTGCGTGCTCATTAGCGTGCGGGCAGGAGCATCGTTTCATTTCATGCCAGAGCATCCAAACAACAAAATAATGCTGACGTCCTTCTAAACAACAAAATAATGCTGACGTCCTTCTACACGAACACAACAACTTGGCGGAGGTCAAGGCAGCGGCAAGAGGACCGCTCTATGGGAACTGGGAGTCAGGCAGGGATGGCAACCAGAACCAGACGGGAATCAATGTTCAAGGTTCAAGGTTCAACTTTATTGTCCCCGCGGGGAAATTTGTCTTGGGCACAGTGCATCATTGCTTTCTTAACATACCCAAAAACAACAGAAGAAAAACACAAGCACAGACACAACCACAACCATACAACTAACATTTAAACATCACAACATGGAGCTTGATAGACATAGGTGGCACTTTGATGTAGGCATCAAATCTACAGTATGGAGATAAAGATAAAGTACCAATGTGCATTGCACTAGAGCTCATGGATAAAGTGCTGTGTGCTAAAGTGCTTAGTTCTAAAGTGCTATGTGCTAAAAAAGTGCTAACCTATGTATTAAAATTCTATTGCACATTGTTGGTCAGCTTAATGGAGGCTGGGACAAATGATAATTTAAGGCGGTTAGATTTGCATAGTGGGACCCGGAGTCTTCTCCCTGATGGCAGGGTTCCATATTCAGGAATGACCAGCCAAGTACACACACACACACACACACACACACACACACACACACACACACACACACACACACACACACACACACACACACACACACACGCACGCATGTATATGTATGTTTGTACAGTAAATGTATATGTGCATGTATGTGTATATGTACAAACCCCGTTTCCATATGAGTTGGGAAATTGTGTTAGATGTAAATATAAACGGAATACAATGATTTGCAAATCCTTTTCAAGCCATATTCAGTTGAATATGCTACAAAGACAACATATTTGATGTTCAAACTCATAAACTTTTTTTTTTTTTTGCAAATAATAATTAACTTAGAATTTCATGGCTGCAACACGTGCCAAAGTAGTTGGGAAAGGGCATGTTCACCACTGTGTTACATGGCCTTTCCTTTTAACAACACTCAGTAAACGTTTGGGAACTGAGGAGACACATTTTTGAAGCTTCTTAGGTGGAATTCTTTCCCATTCTTGCTTGATGTACAGCTTAAGTTGTTCAACAGTCCGGGGGTCTCCGTTGTGCTATTTTAGGCTTCATAATGCGCCACACATTTTCAATGTCTGGACTACAGGCAGGCCAGTCTAGTACCCGCACTCTTTTACTATGAAGCCACGTTGATGTAACACGTGGCTTGGCATTGTCTTGCTGAAATAAGCAGGGGCGTCCATGGTAACGTTGCTTGGATGGCAACATATGTTGCTCCAAAAGCTGTATGTACCTTTCAGCATTAATGGTGCCTTCACAGATGTGTAAGTTACCCATGTCTTGGGCACTAATACACCCCCATACCATCACACATGCTGCCTTTTACACTTTCACCCTATAACAATCCGGATGGTTCTTTTCCTCTTTGGTCCGGAGGACACGACGTCCACAGTTTCCAAAAACAATTTGAAATGTGGACTCGTCAGACCACAGAACACTTTTCCACTTTGTATCAGTCCATCTTAGATGAGCTCAGGCCCAGCCAAGCCGACGGCGTTTCTGGGTGTTGTTGATAAACGGTTTTCGCCTTGCATAGGAGAGTTTTAACTTGCACTTACAGATGTAGTGACCAACTGTAGTTACTGACAGTGGGTTTCTGAAGTGTTCCTGAGCCCATGTGGTGATATCCTTTACACACAGATGTCGTTTGTTGATGCAGTACAGCCTGAGGGATGGAAGGTCACGGGTTTAGCTGCTTACGTGCAGTGATTTCTCCAGATTCTCTGAACCCTTTGATGATATTACGGCCCGTAGATGGTGAAATCCCTAAATTTCTTGCAATAGCTGCTTGAGAAAGTTTTTTTTTAAACTGTTCAACAATTTGCTCACGCATTTGTTGACAAAGTGGTGACCCTCGCCCCATCCTTGTTTGTGAATGACTGAGCATTTCATGGAATCTACTTTTATACCCAATCATGGCACCCACCTGTTCCCAATTAGCCTGCACACCTGTGGGATGTTCCAAATAAGTGTTTGATGAGCATTCCTCAACATTATCAGTATTTATTGCCACCTTTCCCAACTTCTTTGTCACGTGTTGCTGCCATCAAATTGTAAAGTTACCGTATTTTCCGCACTATAAGGCGCACCTAAAAACCACAAATTTTCTCAAAAGCTGACAGTGCGCCTTATAACCCGGTGCGCTTTATATATGGATAAATATTAAGATTAATTTTCATAAAGTTTCGGTCTCGTAACTACGGTAAACAGCCGCCATCTTTTTTCCCGGTAGAACAGGAAGTGCTTCTTCTTCTACGCAAGCAACCGCCAAGGTAAGCACCCGCCCCCATAGAACAGGAAGCGCTTCTTCTTCTACTGTAAGCAACCACCCGCCCGCGTAGAAGAAGAAAAAGCGCGCAGATATTAGCGTACGTTTCATTTCCTTTGTGTGTTTACATCTGTAAAGACCACAAAATGGCTCCTACAAAGCGACAGGGATCCGGTTCATGAAAAGACGCAATCTCTCCATCCGCACACGGATTACTATTTCACAGCAACTGATATTCCTGTGAACCGCACTGTGGATACAACGGGAGTGAATATTCGTACCACAGGGAATGAGAAGTCATCCTTCACTGTGGTTCTAGCTTGCCATGCTAATGGCCAGAAACTTCCACCCATGGTGATATTCAAAAGGAAGACCTTGCCAAAAGAGACCTTTCCAGCCGGTGTCATCATAAAAGCTAACTCGAAGGGATGGATGAAGAAAAGATGAGCGAGTGGTTAAGGTAAGTTTAAGTTTACGCGAAGAGGCCGGGTGGCTTTTTTCACGCAGCTCTGTCCATGTTGATATACGACTCCATGCGCGCCCACATCACGCTGGTTTTAATATATTATTAAAGTTTGACTGACCTATTTGACTGTTTTTTTGACATTCCTTTAGCGCAGTTAGATGCGGCTTATAACACGGGGCGGCTTATAGGTGGACAAAGTTTTGAAATATGCCGTTCATTGAAGGCGCGGCTTATAACCCAGGGCGCCTTATGGTGCGGAAAATACGGTAATGATTATTTGCACAAAAAAAAAAATGTTTACGAGTTTGAACATCAAATATGTTGTCTCTGTAGCATATTCAACTGAATATGGCTTGAAAAGGATTTGCAAATCATTGTATTCCGTTTATATTTACATCTAACACAATTTCCCAACTCATATGGAAACGGGGTTTGTATGTTTGTACAGTGAATGTATATGTACAGTATGTGTATATGTTTGTTTGTACAGTGAATGTATATGTACATGTATGTGTATATGTATGTCTGTACAGTGAAACAGAGCTAATTTAACTCGACCCCTTTTCTATTTCACATTTGTTGACTTCTTGTGCCCAATTTTTTGCACAAATAAAAAAATCAAGAAATACAAATAACAAAAAAATAAAAAAATAGTAGTTCTCATGAAAAAAAATAGTTTAAAAAAGTTTATTAAGTAGACAACTGTGCTTCATGGAGTGTGCCAGACATGGACCATTACAGCTCATCAGCCTTAAAGCTACAGACACCTTCCCAGCTAAAACCACTATTAAAATGTCCAAATTGCAGCATCAAGTTTTTGGACTACACATGTCCAACAGAGACTTCTTTAAAGTGTGCAAACAATAGGGAGCTTTAATGAGCGTCAGAATAAAGAAGCAACACTAATAAAACCCAGACTGTCAGACAGATTTACAGGCACCAGCAAGCGCTCCTTCTTCTTCTTTTTTTTTTACGGTGGCTTTTTTTCTAATTAGCTTTAATACAAAAGAGGTGCACTTATGGTTTTAAGGAGCAGAGAAAAACAAACAAGTGGGGATTGATGGCGTGGCCTTCAGTAGCCTTGTTGACTTGCAAGCGAAGGCATGTGCACGCCAGTTCGGTCTCCTGGGAAGTCATCGTCACGCTCTTAAGTGTCCCGCTTCTTTTTTTACCAGACACATTAGACTTTTCCATCAAGCTGTAATTACAGCCCATTGATGAAGAGGAGGGGGGCTCCTACTTTCAATGAATGGAACCCGCTAGCTAGAACTTCTTTATGGGAACATTTTGCAGGAACGGCCATCTTTTGATATGCAAAGCGTGGAGGCAGCAGTATGCAAACGTGCCACAGAAAAGAAATACACACTCGGCTGCATCGTGAGCAACGCAAATACTAGGGACGGACAACAATGGCTGTGTGTGTACAAGCTGCACACGGACTACACTAAAGTACACTTCATTTGACTTTCCAAAGCACTGTCCCTTGAGAAGATTTACTACAGTTATCACTGAAACGTGACGAAACGTAATCACACGTGAGCTTTGGTTTAGTTTAGTTCATCAAGATCCCCATTAAATAATATTCTTGATAGCGTCCAGCAAAATCGCGCATACAAAAAGAAAAACAATAAAAACACATTATTCAGCAAAAGAAAAAAATAACTAAACACATACACAACTATTATAAGCAGGGGCGCCGCTAGGGATTTTGGGCCCCATGAAAAGAATCTTTACAGGGCCCCCAACACAGTGTCATTATTTTTTCTGTATTATAATTTCATCATCATTAGGGGCCTCTCTGGGCCCCACTCCATCATGGGCCCCTAGAATCCGTCTCCTTTACCCCCCCTTTTCGGCGCCCCTGATTATAAGCATACTTGCCAACCTTGAGAGCTCCGATTTCGGGAGGTGGTCGGGGTGGGTCGGGGGCGTGGGTGGGGGCGGGGCTAAGAAGGGAGGAGTATATTTACAGCTAGAATTCACCAAGTCAAGTATTTCATATAAATATATATATATATATATATATATATATATATATATATATATATATATATATATATATATATATATATATATATAAGAAATACTTGACTTTCAGTGAATTCTACCTATATATATATATATTTATTATATATGTCTTAATAAGGTTATCCAAAAAATAGTGCTCGATACCGTAGTAGAGCGCAATATATGTATGTGTGGGGAAAAAAATCACAAGACTACTTCATCTCTACAGGCCTGTTTCATGAGGGGTTCCCTCAATCAAAAAAATCTCCTGATGATTGAGGGAACCCCCTCATGAAACAGGCCTGTAGAGATGAAGTAGTCTTGTGATTTTTTTTCCCCACACATACATATATATTTATTATATATATATATATATATATATATATATATATATATATATATATATATATATATATATATACACACACATATATATATATATATATATATATATATATATATATATATATATATATATATATATATATATATATATATATATATATGTATATATATATATATATATATATATATATATATATATATGTATATATATATATATATATATATATATATATATATATATATATATATATATATATATATATATATGTATATATATATATATATATATATATATATATATATATGTATGTGTGGGGAATAAAAATCACAAGACTATTTCATCTCTACAGGCCTGTTTCATGAGGGGGGTACCCTCAATCGTCAGGAGATTTTAATGGGAGCATTCGCATATGCTCCCATTAAAATCTCCTGACGATTGAGGGTACCCCCCTCATGAAACAGGCCTGTAGAGATGAAATAGTCTTGTGATTTTTTTCCCCACACATACATATATTGCGCTCTACTACGGTATCGAGCACTATTTTTTGGATAACCTTATTAAGACATATATATATATATATATATATATATATATATATATATATATATATATATATATATATATATAAGAAATACTTGACTTTCAGTGAATTCTAGCTATATATATATATTTATTATATATATGTATATATATATACATATATATATATACACACACATATATATATATATAAATAAAAGAAATACTTGAATTTCAGTGTTCATTTATTTACACATATACACACACATAACACTCATCTACTCATTGTTGAGTTAAGGGTTGAATTGTCCATCCTTGTTCTATTCTCTGTCCCTATTTTTCTAACCATGCTGAACACCCTTTCGCAGGTACCCAGAAAGGTTTCGAGTACCACCAAAAAAACTGAATCTCTGAAGACAGTATAAAAGTCTGTGTTAAAGGTGTACAAATACTGTTTGTATAATAAGCATTTTATTTTTTTTTTTTTTTACAAATGAGGGTTAAGAGTTCAGTACTAAAAAAAAAAGAAAAGAATGTGACTTAAGTACAGTTTTTTAATTGAGCTGCTGCATTTTTTGGTTGGGTTGTTTATTTATTTTGAGTAACTTCTATACATTTCTAAAAGGGGAATAATGTAATAGAGTGATCTATGTTTGTCTGTTGCCATCTCCTGGTGAATGTTGGCTATAGCGTACTGGGGTTACTTTTTGGTTGGCCAACGATTTACGTGGTGTTGCGCACCTGACGTCACTCAGGTCCGCATGGAGCTGGAGGGGGCGTGGCTTGCAGCTCCGCCTGAATTTCGGGAGATTTTCGGGAGAGGCGCTGAATTTCGAGAGTCTCCCGGAAAATCCGGGAGGTTTGGCAAGTATGATTATAAGGCATTTCAAAATAAAATACTTGCCACCTCTGCGACCGCCAGCGATGGCGTGAGGCCTCAATGAGTTCTCCGCAGGAAAAAAAAAAGAGGGTGTGATTACTGTGTTGGTGCGTGACTTGGACCCATGCAGGGACAAACACACACGATGCCACGCGGCTGCAGGATTCAGAGCAACGTCTAATTGTGTTGTGAAGATGACATGCCATCATCCTGTTTGTACTGATGGGTTTATTTCCATCGCAGTCTGGCGCTCACACGACTTTTCGCTTGTCTTGTGGTGCATAACAAGGCAGGCGTCGGTGGCGTTTTGACGGTTGCGCCCACCCGGCGTAGAAGTTCTGTCATTTGTACGCATACTTGCCAACCTTGAGACCTCCGATTTCGGGAGGTGGGGGGTGGGGGGCGTGGTCGGGGGTGGAGCGGGGGGCGTGGTTGGGGGCGTGGTTAAGATATATATACCGTATTTTCCGCACTATTAGCCGCACCTAAAAACCACAAATTTACTCAAAAGCTGACAGTGCGGCTTATAACCCGGTGCGCTTTATATATGGATTAATATTAAGATTCATTTTCATAAAGTTTCGGTCTCGCAACTACGGTAAACAGCCGCCATCTTTTTTCCCCGTAGAAGAGGAAGTGCTTCTTCTTCTACGCAAGCAACCGCCAAGGTAAGCACCCGCCCCCATACAACAGGAAGCGCTTCTTCTTCTACTGTAAGCAACCACCCGCCCCCGTAGAAGAAGAAGAAGCGCGCGGATATTACGTTTCATTTCCTTTGTGTGTTTACATCTGTAAAGACCACAAAATGGCTCCTACTAAGCGACAGGTTTCCGGTTCATGAAAAGACGCAATCTCTCCATCCGCACACGGACTACTATTTCACAGCAACTGCCTAAAGACTTTCAAGAAAAGCTGGCTACTTTCCGTGCATATTGTAAAAACAAGATAGCTGAAAAAAAGATCCGGCCAGAGAACATTATCAACATGGACGAGGTTCCACTGACTTTTGATATTCCTGTGAACCGCACTGTGGATACAACGGGAGCACGTACGGTGAATATTCGCACCACAGGGAATGAGAAGTCATCCTTCACTGTGGTTCTAGCTTGCCATGCTAATGGCCAGAAACTTCCACCCATGGTGATATTCAAAAGGAAGACCCGGCCAAAAGAGACCTTTCCAGCCGGCGTCATCATAAAAGCTAACTCGAAGGGATGGATGAAGAAAAGATGAGCGAGTGGTTAAGGTAAGTTTATGCGAAGAGGCCGGGTGGCTTTTTTCACGCAGCTCCGTCCATGTTGATATACGACGCCATGCGCGCCCACATCACGCTGGTTTTTAATATATTATTAAAGTTTGACTGACCTATCTGACTGTTTTTTTGACATTCCTTTAGCGCAGTTAGATGCGGCTTATAACACGGGGCGGCTTATAGGTGGACAAAGTTTTGAAATATACCGTTCATTGAAGGCGCGGCTTATAACCCAGGGCGGCTTATGGTGCGGAAAATACGGTATATATATATATAAGAAATACTTGACTTTCAGTGAATTCTGGCTATATATATATATTTTATTACATATATATATATAAATAAATAAAAGAAATACTTGAATTTCAGTGATCATTTATTTACACATATACACACACATAACACTCGTCTACTCATTGTTGAGTTAAGGGTTGAATTGTCCATCCTTGTTCTATTCTCTGTCACTATTTCAGAACACACACATTATACAAATATACATTATAAAATCAATAAGAAAACGGGAGCTCTAATTTGGGAGTCTGAATTAGGATCCGAAGTTCCTATATAAACATTGCGCACTCACGTCGCCTTTTTGTATTGATTACTGCAGCTGTGCACTGGATTCATTCACAAATACAAACTACAACTCACAAACACTTTAGAGTTAGGCTCCACCATCAGAATGTGTACTTAAACTTATAAAGATCACATGGATATTATTCAGTGAGTTGATTCACCAAAACTAACCTGTTATACAGGAGGAAAAAGCACACAGGACGTTTCGATTGTTCACAGACTGGTCGCGCTCATCAGAATGACAAGACACTTCCGGTCTGCAGGTGATAGCATTCAATTGGGAAGAAACGCCCTACTGCCCCCTACTGACCAATGTGAATACTGATAAATGTGGAATGACAGCTCCAAAAACGAATTCAAACCACAAAACAAAATAAATACCGTATTTTCCGCACTATAAGGCGCACCTAAAAACCACAAATTTTCTCAAAAGCTGACAGTGCGCCTTATAACCCGGTGCGCTTTATATATGGATAAATATTAAGATTCATTTTCATAAAGTTTCGGTCTCGCAACTTCGGTAAACAGCCGCCATCTTTTTTCCCGGTAGAACAGGAAGCGCTTCTTCTTCTACGCAAGCAACCGCCAAGGTAAGCACCCGCCCCCATAGAACAGGAAGCGCTTCTTCTTCTACTGTAAGCAACCACCCGCCCGCGTAGAAGAAGAAAAAGCGCGCGGATATTATCATTTCCTTTGTGTGTTTACATCTGTAAAGACCACAAAATGGCTCCTACAAAGCGACAGGGATCCGGTTCATGAAAAGACGCAATCTCTCCATCCGCACACGGATTACTATTTCACAGCAACTGATATTCCTGTGAACCGCACTGTGGATACAACGGGAGCACGTACGGTGAATATTCGCACCACAGGGAATGAGAAGTCATCCTTCACTGTGGTTCTAGCTTGCCATGCTAATGGCCAGAAACTTCCACCCATGGTGATATTCAAAAGGAAGACCTTGCCAAAAGAGACCTTTCCAGCCGGCGTCATCATAAAAGCTAACTCGAAGGGATGGATGAAGAAAAGATGAGCGAGTGGTTAAGGTAAGTTTAAGTTTAAGTTTACGCGAAGAGGCCGGGTGGCTTTTTTCACGCAGCTCCGTCCATGTTGATATACGACTCCATGCGCGCCCACATCACGCTGGTTTTTAATATATTATTAAAGTTTGACTGACCTATTTGACTGTTTTTTTGACATTCCTTTAGCGCAGTTAGATGCGGCTTATAACACGGGGCGGCTTATAGGTGGACAAAGTTTTGAAATATGCCGTTCATTGAAGGCGCGGCTTATAACCCAGGGCGCCTTATGGTGCGGAAAATACGGTAAATCAACACAAAAATGTGACACATTATGGGTGGGTCACATATGCATGTACAGTAGATGGCAGTATTGTCCTGTTTAAAAGTGTCACAACATTGCTGTTTACGGCAGACCAACTGCTTTACGTAGACGAAAACGTGACTGCTGTTGTGTGTTGTTGCCGCGCTGGGAGGACGTTAATGAAACTGCCTAACAATAAACCCACATAAGAAACCAAGAACTCGCCCTCCATCATTAGCTGTTTATATTGTGAGAAAGCGGACGTGAGAACAGGCTGTCAACACGTCACTCAGGTCCGCATGGAGCTGGAGGGGGCGTGGCCTCCAGCTCCGCCTGAATTTCGGGAGATTTTCGGGAGAAAATTTGTCCCGGGAGGTTTTCGGGAGAGGCGCTGAATTTCGGGAGTTTCCCGGAAAATCCGGGAGGGTTGGCAAGTATGTTTGTACGTCAGTCTACCACAGACTGCTGCTTACTTGCATCAGGCTGCTGGGGATTACTATTATTCTTTTCATTATTATATATATAATATATATAGTATATTTATTGAGCTTACTACGCCCTCTTATGGTCTGTGCCATCTACACTTCTCCTGAAAACATAACAGACAGCCCACTAGAACATTTTAAAAACAAGTTTTTTTGTTACATGGAGGCAGACTTTTATGAGCGTGGAGTGGGGGAAATAATTATTATCTTTGTGTTATCATAACATTGACAAAGTAAAGCCTATTTGAGAAAAAAACAAAACATGCATTTTATGCAACATCGTGAACTGAAATAGCAGTTTTGTCATTTTTTAACCCTAACCCTAACCCTAACCCTAACCCAACCCTAACCCTAACCATAACCCTAACCCTAACCCTAACCCTAAAAAAAAAATGTTAATTGTTAAAATTGTTTTAAAAAATTTAAAAAACTTAAAATTGTTTTAAATTGTTTTAAATTGTTTAAAAAAAATAAAAACAATTAAAAAAAAGTTTTAAAAAAATGTACAAATTAAAAAATTTTTACTTTGCAGCCAGTTCAATCTTAGTTTCGTTTTATAAAGCCACACTGCAAAAAGTGAAATCTAAGTAAGATGAAATATGTCAAATAAGGGTGATATTTGCTTATTTTCTGTCTGATAAGATAATTCTTCTCACTAAGCAGATTTTATGTTAGAGTGTTTTGTGTTATCATAACATTGACAAAGTAAAGCCTATTTGAAAAAAACAACAACATGAATTTTATGCAACATTGTGAACTGAAATAGCAGTTTTGTCATTTTCATGTCAGATGAAAAAGGACTGACCAACTTTCATGCTCTCTAGCATTGAGCAATAATGCATTTTGGAACAATTAGTCAAAGAGTGCTTTATGGACTGCTGAGGAGCCTTTGGCCTCAGTCAATGAAGAACATTTGTTCAACGCTGCACACATCAAAACTAACAGCCAACAAGATAAGATTAGACTTGTAGAGAAATATCCCATATATCATCCAAATGAGGGGCATTATTTTACCATAGGGCCCCTCATTTGGATGACTTTATCGTTGTCTTGTGTTTTATGTGGCGGTTGAGCATCTCCTTCAAGCCCGACAAATGTCAACACATGCTGCTCAACACAAATGTCACATGATTCATGACATTTTATTTTTGTGTCCTATGTACTCAATACTGCTGAAATGATTGTGTCCACAGGCAGCTAAGAACTTTACTTCTCCTTCTGCTCACTTCCCTAATTCTTGTGCGCCTGTCACCAAGAATCTTGTGATGCAGCAAGCACACCAGCCTGATGGCACGCTCCTCACAAGCCTGATGGCACGCTCCACACAAGCCTGATGGCACGCTCCACACAAGCCTGATGGCACGCTCCTCACAAGCCTGATGGCACAAGCCTGATGGCACGCTCCATACAAGCCTGAAGACACGCTCCTCACAAGCCTGATGGCACGCTCCACACAAGCCTGATGGCACGCTCCTCACAAGCCTGATGGCACAAGCCTGATGGCACGCTCCATACAAGCCTGAAGACACGCTCCTCACAAGCCTGATGGCACGCTCCACACAAGCCTGATGGCACGCTCCACACAAGCCTGATGGCACAAGCCTGATGACACGCTCCATACAAGCCTGAAGACACACTCCTCACAAGCCTGATGGCACGCTCCACACAAGCCTGATGGCACGCTCCACACAAGCCTGATGGCACAAGCCTGATGGCACGCTCCATACAAGCCTGATGGCACGCTCCTCACAGGCCTGATGGCACGCTCCACACAAGCCTGATGGCAAGCTCCACACAAGCCTGATGGCACGATCCACACAAGCCTGATGGCACGCTCCACACAAGCCTGATGGCACAAGCCTGATGGCACGCTCCATACAAGCCTGAAGGCACGCTCCATACAAGCCTGATGGCACGCTCCTCACAAGCCTGATGGCACGCTCCACACAAGCCTGATGGCAAGCTCCACACAAGCCTGATGGCACGCTCCACACAAGCCTGATGGCACAAGCCTGATGGCACAAGCCTGATGGCACGCTCCACACAAGCCTGATGGCACAAGCCTGGTGGCATGCTCCACACACGTCTGATAGCACAAGCCTGATGGCACGCTCCACACAAGCCTGATGGCACAAGCCTGATGGCACGCTCCACACAAGCCTGATGGCACGCTCCACACAAGCCTGATGGCACAAGCCTGATGGCACGCTCCACACAAGCCTGATAGCACAAGCCTGATGGCACGCGTCACACAAGCCTGATGGCACAAGCCTGATGGCACGCTCCACACAAGCCTGATGGCACAAGCCTGATGGCACGCTCCTCACAAGCCTGATGACACGCTCCGCACAAGCCTGATCGCACGCTCCGCACAAGCCTGATGGCACGCTCCTCACAAGCCTGATGGCACACTCCACACAAGCTTGATGGCACGCTCCACACAAGCCTGATGGCACGCTCCTCACAAGCTTGATGGCACGCTCCACACAAGCCTGATGGCACGCTCCTCACAAGCCTGATGGCACGCTCCGCACAAGCCTGATGGCACGCTCCGCACAAGCCTGATGGCACGCTCCACACCAGCCTGATGGCACACTCCACACAAGCCTGATGGCACGCTCCTCACAAGCCTGATGGCACGCTCCACACAAGCCTGATGGCACGCTCCTCACAAGCCTGATGGCACGCTCCACACAAGCCTGATGGCACGCTCCACACAAGCCTGATGGCACGCTCCACACAAGCCTGATGGCACAAGCCTGATGGCACGCTCCATACAAGCCTGATGGCACGCTCCTCACAGGCCTGGTGGCACGCTCCACACAAGCCTGATGGCAAGCTCCACACAAGCCTGATGGCACAAGCCTGATGGCACAAGCCTGATGGCACGCTCCATACAAGCCTGAAGGCACGCTCCATACAAGCCTGATGGCACGCTCCTCACAAGCCTGATGGCACGCTCCACACAAGCCTCATGGCAAGCTCCACACAAGCCTGATGGCACACGCCACACAAGCCTGATGGCACAAGCCTGATGGCACAAGCCTGATGGCACACTCCACACAAGCCTGATGGCACAAGCCTGATGGCACGCTCCACACAAGCCTGATGGCACAAGCCTGATGGCACAAGCCTGATGGCACACTCCACACAAGCCTGATGGCACAAGCCTGATGGCACGCTCCACACAAACCTGATGGCACGCTCCACACAAGCCTGATGGCACAAGCCTGATGGCATGCTCCACACAAGCCTGATGGCACAAGCCTGATGGCACGCTCCTCACAAGCCTGATGACACGCTCCACACAAGCCTGATGGCACGCTCCGCACAAGCCTGATCGCACGCTCCGCACAAGCCTGATGGCACGCTCCACACAAGCCTGATGGCACGCTCCCCACAAGCCTGATGGCACGCTCCACACAAGCCTGATGGCACAAGCCTGATGGCACAAGCCTGATGGCACACTCCACACAAGCCTGATGGCACAAGCCTGGTGGCATGCTCCACACAAGTCTGATAGCACAAGCCTGATGGCACGCTCCACACAAGCCTGATGGCACGCTCCACACGCCAGGCGGGACTCAGCCCACCCTTTGACTGAGCACATACCAAAAGTAGTGTACAAGTTGGAAAAAATGTGAATGCAAAATTTGGAGATTTTATCGCATTTTCTATTTTGTTTTATTTGAACTCCATGAATTTGCGTTAGTGGAAATAAAATGAAATATCAAAATCGAAAAAGACGGAGAAAACAAAAAGAAAAGAAGAGTGTAAATAAAATACAATAATTTGGGGGTTTAAGTTTGTGTTTAATTAACAAAATGTGGTTGCATGAGATTGTAATTGTTTTATATTTTTTATATTTAAATGGATGTATGGGAATATTGACATTTGGTTCATTATTTAGCATTGAATTGTGTATATATATATATATATATATATATATATATATATATATATATATATATATATATATATATATATATATATATATATAATTTTTATTTTATTTTTTGCAGCTAACAAATCTATGGTAAGCAAGGTGTGGAATATAATGTGTGTGTGTGTGTGTGTGTGTGCGTGCGTGCGTGTGTGTGTGTGCGTGTGTTTGTGTGTGTGTGTGCGCAATGGACGGCGTGTGTACCTGTGCATGTATACTAATGAATATGGTGGAGCGTGGCAGAACATGCACACGCTAAAGTACATGGATATTCTCTCATAGGTTAGCTTGTGTGTGTGTGTGTGTGTGTGTGTGTGTGTGTGTGTGTGTGTGTGTGTTGGTCTATGTAATTGTGCATCCTGGTGACCAGCAAGCCTTCATTACCTCCAGCAAGGGCTGGAAGCAATCAGCCTCTGTGCCCCAAAGGCAGGCCAGAGTCCAGACCAGCATGAGCCAGACCAGCAGGCCCAACATGAGCCAGACCAGCAGGCCCAGCATGAGCCAGACCAGCAGGCCCAGCATGAGCCAAGCCAACGTGGCCGCAGCCTCGCCGGCCCTCACGCTGGCTGAAGTCTGCCGATATCGACAATAAAAAAGTAATTGTGGCAACTGTTGGATATGACTTTAAAGCATAACCAAGCATGCATCACTATAGCTCTTGTCTCAAAGTAGGTGTACTGTCACCACCTGTCACATCACGCCTTGAATTGTTTGAGTTTTTTGGTGGTTTTCCTGTGTGTAGTGTTTTACTTCTTGTCTTGCGCTCTTATTTTGGTGTTTTTTCCCGTTTTGTTGGTATTTTCCTGTTGCAGTTTCATGTCTTCCTTTGAGCAATATTCTTCGCACCTGCTTTGTTTTCGCAATTAAGGCTATTTAAGTTGTTTTTATCCTTCTTTGTGTGGACATTGTTGATTGTCATGTCATGTACGGATGTACTTTGTGGACGCCATCTCTGCTCCACACGCTGTAAGTCTTTGCTGTTGTCCAGCATTTTTTTTTTACCTTGAAAATCATTTTTTACCTTGAAAATCATGTTTTAACTTAAAACATTTTTTTTAATTTTAAATTTTTTTTAAGTTCTTTTAATTTTTTGTAATTTTTGTAAACATTTTTAAAAATTTTTAATTTTTTAAATTGTTTTAAATTATTTTAATTTAAAAAACAAAATTTAACTTTTTTTAATTTTTTTTATTTCTTTTTAATTTTTTTAATTTTTTAAATTTTTTAAATTTAAATTTTTTTTATTTATTTTTTTTATTTTTTTTTTTACTTTTTTAACTTTTTTAAAACTTTTTTTAACTTTTTTTTTTAACTTTTTAAAAAAAATGTTACCCTAACCCTAACCCTAACCCTAACCCTAACCCTAATCTTAACCCTAACTAACCCTAACCCTAACCCTAACCCTAAAAAAAAAAGTTAATTGTTAAAATTGTTTAAAAAAATTTAAAAAAATTAAAATTGTTTTAAATTGTTTTAAAGAATAAAAAACAAAAATTTTTTTTAAAATAATTTACAAATTAAAAAAAATTAAAAAAATTAAAAAATTAAAAAATTTAAAAACATTTTAAAAAAATTTAAAAATTTTGAAAATCATTTAACCTTGAACATTTTTTTTTAACCATGAATATTTTTTTTTACCTTGAAAATCATTTGTTTACCTTGAAAATTTTTTTTTACCTTGAACATTTTTTTTTACCTTGAAAATCATTTTTTACCTTGAAAAAAAAATTTTACCTTGAAAATTTTTTTTACCTTGAACATTTTTTTTTTACCTTGAAAATCATTTGTTTACCTTGAAAATCATTTATAACCTTGGAAAAAAATTTTTACCTTGAAAATTTTTTTTTACCTTGAAAATCATTTTTTACCTTGAAAATCATGTTTTAACTTAAAACATTTTTTTTTTATTTTTGTAAAAGAAATTTAATTTTTGTAAAAATTTTTTAATTTTTGTAAAAAAAAATAATTTTTTGATTTTTTTGAAAAATGTAAAAAAAAATAATAAAATTTTAATTTTTTTTAATTTAAAATTATTTTTTTTAAATTATTTTAAATATTTTTAAAAATTTAAAACTTTTTTAAAACTTTTTTAAATATTTTTTAAAACTTTTTTAAAACTTTTTAAAACTTTTTTTTTTTAACTTTTTTAACTTTTTTTTTTTTAATTTTTTTAACTTTAAAAAAAAATAAATTAACCCTAACCCTAACCCTAACCTTAATCTTAACCCTAACCCTAACCCTAACCCTAAACCTAACCCTAACCCTAACCCTAACCCTAATCTTAACCCTAACCCTAACCCTAACCCCAAACCTAACCCTAACCCTAACCCTAACCCTAACCCTAAAAAAAAAGTTAATTGTTAAAATTGTTTAAAAAAATTAAAACTTTTTAAAATTGTTTTAAATTGTTTTAAAAAAAAAAAGTTTTAAAAAAATGTACAAATTAAAAAAAATAAAAAAAAATAAAAAAATTTAAAAACATTTTGAAAAAATTAAAAAAAACTAGATGGTATAAAGTCCATGGTTCAAGTTTTGTTTTTTGAAAATTTTAAAATTGTTTTAAATTGTTTTAAAAAATTAAAAAAAATTTACAAATTAAAAAAATTTACAAATTAAAAAAATTTTAAAAATTTAAAAACATTTTAAAAAAATTAAAAAAAACTAGACGGTATAAAGTCCATTGTTCAAGTTTTGTTTTAAAAAAAAATTTTTACCTTGAAAAAAAAAATTTACCTTGAAAATGTTTTTTTTACCTTGAAAATCATTTGTTTACCTTGAAAATCATTTTTAACCTTGGAAAAAAAAGATTTACCTTGAAAATTGTTTTTTACCTTGAAAATCATTTTTTACCTTGAAAATCATGTTTTAACTTAAAACATTTTTTTTTAATTTCTAAATTTTTTTAAAGTTTAAAATTTTTTTTTTAAATTTTTGTAACATTTTTTTTAATTTTTTAAAATTTAAATTTTTTTTTAAGTTTTTTGATTTTTTTTTAAATGTTTTAATTTTTTGATTTTTTAAAAACATTTTTTAATTTTTTAAATGTTTTAAAAATATTTTTTAATTTTTTTTAAATATTTAAAAAAATGTTTAACTTTTTTTTAACTTTTTTTTAAAACTTTTTTTTAAACTTTTTTTTAACTTAAAATTTTTTTTTTTTACCCTAACCCTAACCCTTACCCTAACCCTAATCTTAACCCTAACCCTAACCCTAACCCTAACCCTAAAAAAAATGTTAACTGTTAAAATTGTTTAAAAAAATTAAAAAAATTAAAAATTGTTTTAAATTGTTTTAAAAAATTAAAAAAAATTAAAAAAAAGTTTTAAAAAAATGTACAAATTAAAATTTGTTTACTTTGCAGCCAGTTCAATCTTAGTTTCGTTTTATAAAGCCACACTGCAAAAAGTGAAATCTAAGTAAGATGAAATATGTCAAATAAGGGTGATATTTGCTTATTTTCTGTCTGATAAGATCATTCTTCTCACTAAGCAGATTTTATGTTAGAGTGTTTTAATTGTTTTAAGTGTTTTGGTCCTAAATCCTAAATCTACATGTAAAGCGACTTTGGGTACTTAGAAAAGCGCTATATAAATCCCAGTTATTATTATTATTATTATTATAAATGATCTCAGTAAGATATTACAGCTTGTTGCTGAGATTTGATGACCTATATTGAGTAAAACATGCTTGAAACTAGAATATCAAGTGTTGCAAAGCTGTATCATCAACACTCACAAGTATAAAACTACTTTTTTAAAGTAAGCATTTCTTATTTCAAGCATTAAATAAAATATTATGACTTTGACACAATTGTGTCTCATAATTAAAACAGATGACAGCCAAATGGACTTTGCTGTTTCATTTTCAATGAAACAATAGAAAATATGTACTCATATAGTAGTACAGTTGGCACAGTACAGTAAACTGACAATTAATATTTAAACATTTAACATTTCTAACAATTTTGAACAGAAATAGTTCATGCACATTCAGATAAATTCTTCAAAATTAAATAAAAAAAAAATTTGGCCGGGGGCCGGGCTGTAAATATATATATATATATATATATATATATATATATATATATATATATATATATATATATATATATATATATATATTCCTTGCGCACTAATTGACTGAAAGAGAACGCACTTGGTGCGATGATGTCATGTTATCGATGGAAAAATGCATTTTTAGACAATATGATTTGCCTGAGCGGCTAGGAGACCCCGAGAGTAACAAGCGCTTGCCTTGTTGCCTTTCCATTAAGAACAATAAATTAGTTTTTAGTATAAGTTTGCTGCTTTCAAGAAATGTAATGCCGAGCGCATTTGATAATGGCACTAGCATTTACTTCATTTAAGAATATTTTTCAACATATTGAGCAAAAAGGTCTCTTTTTTTTTCTACTATACTTATTTTAATATACTTATTTTAAGCTATTTTTGTGTTCATTGATGTTAGCTAATTTTACTTGTTTTGGAAAGTCTTGACAAGCCACATTTTCTTGTTCTATCAGATCATTTTGCTTAGTTCAAGTAAAATACCCCTCTTTTTTGTATTTTTTTCTTCTTGTTTTTGAACACTGACTTTTTGCAGTGCATGCCTAAGCTTCAATGCCTTTTCTTTTTTTTTACCTTGAACATTTTTTTTTTACCTTGAAAATCATTTGTTTACCTTGAAAATCATTTATAACCTTGGAAAAAAAATTTTACCTTGAAAATTTTTTTTTACCTTGAAAATCATTTTTTACCTTGAAAATCATGTTTTAACTTAAAACATTTTTTTTTTATTTTTGTAAAAGAAATTTAATTTTTGTAAATTTTTTTTAATTTTTGTAAAAAAAAATAATTTTTTGATTTTTTTGAAAAATGTAAAAAAAAATAATAAAATTTTAATTTTTTTTTAATTTAAAATTATTTTTTTTAAATTATTTTAAATATTTTTAAAAATTTAAAACTTTTTTAAAACTTTTTTAAATATTTTTTAAAACTTTTTTAAAACTTTTTAAAACTTTTTTTTTTAACTTTTTTAACTTTTTTTTTTTTAATTTTTTTAACTTTAAAAAAAAATAAATTAACCCTAACCCTAACCCTAACCTTAATCTTAACCCTAACCCTAACCCTAACCCTAAACCTAACCCTAACCCTAACCCTAACCCTAATCTTAACCCTAACCCTAACCCTAACCCCAAACCTAACCCTAACCCTAACCCTAACCCTAACCCTAAAAAAAAAGTTAATTGTTAAAATTGTTTAAAAAAATTAAAACTTTTTAAAATTGTTTTAAATTGTTTTAAAAAAAAAAGTTTTAAAAAAATGTACAAATTAAAAAAAATAAAAAAAAATAAAAAAATTTAAAAACATTTTGAAAAAATTAAAAAAAACTAGATGGTATAAAGTCCATGGTTCAAGTTTTGTTTTTTGAAAATTTTAAAATTGTTTTAAATTGTTTTAAAAAATTAAAAAAAATTTACAAATTAAAAAAATTTACAAATTAAAAAATTTTTAAAAATTTAAAAACATTTTAAAAAAATTAAAAAAAACTAGACGGTATAAAGTCCATTGTTCAAGTTTTGTTTTAAAAAAAAATTTTTACCTTGAAAAAAAAAATTTACCTTGAAAATGTTTTTTTTACCTTGAAAATCATTTGTTTACCTTGAAAATCATTTTTAACCTTGGAAAAAAAAGATTTACCTTGAAAATTGTTTTTTACCTTGAAAATCATTTTTTACCTTGAAAATCATGTTTTAACTTAAAACATTTTTTTTTAATTTCTAAATTTTTTTAAAGTTTTAAAAATTTTTTTTAAATTTTTGTAACATTTTTTTTAATTTTTTAAAATTTAAAATTTTTTTTAAGTTTTTTGATTTTTTTTTAAATGTTTTAATTTTTTGATTTTTTAAAAACATTTTTTAATTTTTTAAATGTTTTAAAAATATTTTTTAATTTTTTTTAAATATTTAAAAAAATGTTTAACTTTTTTTTAACTTTTTTTTAAAACTTTTTTTTAAACTTTTTTTTAACTTAAAATTTTTTTTTTTTACCCTAACCCTAACCCTTACCCTAACCCTAATCTTAACCCTAACCCTAACCCTAACCCTAACCCTAAAAAAAATGTTAACTGTTAAAATTGTTTAAAAAAATTAAAAAAATTAAAAATTGTTTTAAATTGTTTTAAAAAATTAAAAAAAATTAAAAAAAAGTTTTAAAAAAATGTACAAATTAAAATTTGTTTACTTTGCAGCCAGTTCAATCTTAGTTTCGTTTTATAAAGCCACACTGCAAAAAGTGAAATCTAAGTAAGATGAAATATGTCAAATAAGGGTGATATTTGCTTATTTTCTGTCTGATAAGATCATTCTTCTCACTAAGCAGATTTTATGTTAGAGTGTTTTAATTGTTTTAAGTGTTTTGGTCCTAAATCCTAAATCTACATGTAAAGCGACTTTGGGTACTTAGAAAAGCGCTATATAAATCCCAGTTATTATTATTATTATTATTATAAATGATCTCAGTAAGATATTACAGCTTGTTGCTGAGATTTGATGACCTATATTGAGTAAAACATGCTTGAAACTAGAATATCAAGTGTTGCAAAGCTGTATCATCAACACTCACAAGTATAAAACTACTTTTTTAAAGTAAGCATTTCTTATTTCAAGCATTAAATAAAATATCATGACTTTGACACAATTGTGTCTCATAATTAAAACAGATGACAGCCAAATGGACTTTGCTGTTTCATTTTCAATGAAACAATAGAAAATATGTACTCATATAGTAGTACAGTTGGCACAGTACAGTAAACTGACAATTAATATTTAAACATTTAACATTTCTAACAATTTTGAACAGAAATAGTTCATGCACATTCAGATAAATTCTTCAAAATTAAATTAAAAAAAAATTTGGCCGGGGGCCGGGCTGTAAATATATATATATATATATATATATATATATATATATATATATATATATATATATATATATATATATATATATATATTCCTTGCGCACTAATTGACTGAAAGAGAACGCACTTGGTGCGATGATGTCATGTTATCGATGGAAAAATGCATTTTTAGACAATATGATTTGCCTGAGCGGCTAGGAGACCCCGAGAGTAACAAGCGCTTGCCTTGTTGCCTTTCCATTAAGAACAATAAATTAGTTTTTAGTATAAGTTTGCTGCTTTCAAGAAATGTAATGCCGAGCGCATTTGATAATGGCACTAGCATTTACTTCATTTAAGAATATTTTTCAACATATTGAGCAAAAAGGTCTCTTTTTTTTTCTACTATACTTATTTTAATATACTTATTTTAAGCTATTTTTGTGTTCATTGATGTTAGCTAATTTTACTTGTTTTGGAAAGTCTTGACAAGCCACATTTTCTTGTTCTATCAGATCATTTTGCTTAGTTCAAGTAAAATACCCCTCTTTTTTGTATTTTTTTCTTCTTGTTTTTGAACACTGACTTTTTGCAGTGCATGCCTAAGCTTCAATGCCTTTTCTTAGGGGCACTCACCTTTTGTCTATTTTTGGTTTAAACATTAGACACCTTTTTACCTGCACCCTGCCTCCCGCTGTTTCCCCACATCCACAAAGCAATTAGCTACCGGCTGCCACCTACTGATATGGAAGAGTATTACATGGTTACAATTACTTGTGAGCAAAAAATAGTTTTAACCCAATTACCGTATTTTCCGCACTATAAGGCGCACCTAAAAACCACAATTTTTCTCAAAAGCTGACAGTGCGCCTAATAACCCGGTGCGCTTTATTACGATTCATTTTCATAAAGTTTCGGTCTCGCAACTTCGGTAAACAGCCGCCATCTTTTTTCCCGGTAGAACAGGAAGCGCTTCTTCTTCTACGCAAGCAACCGCCAAGGAAAGCACCCGCCCCCATAGAACAGGAAGCGCTTCACCCGCCCCCATAGAACAGGAAGCGCTTCACCCGCCCCCGGAAGAAGAAGAAAAAACGCGCGGATATCACCGTACGTTTCATTTCCTGTTTACATCTGTAAAGACCACAAAATGGCTCCTGCTAAACGATCCGGTTCATAAAAAGACGCAATCTCTCCATCCGCACACGGATTACTACCGTATTTCACAGCAACTGAACCGCACTGTGGAACGGGAGCACGTACGGTGAATATTCGCTCCACAGGGAATGAGAAGTCATCCTTCACTGTGGTTCTAGCTTGCCATGCTAACTTCCACTCATGGTGATATTCAAAAGGAAGACCTTGCCAAAAGAGACCTTTCCAGCCGGCGTCATCATAAAAGCTAACTCGAAGGGATGGATGGATGAAGAAAAGATGAGCGAGTGGTTAAGGGAAGTTTACGCGAAGAGGCCGGGTGGCTTTTTTCACACAGCTCCGAAGGCGAACACACCTTCACTAAGACGGGCAGACAGCCTCGGACGACATACGCCAACATCTGCCAGTGGATCGTAAATGCTTGGGCAGATATTTCGGTCACAACTGTGGTCCGAGCTTTCCGGAAGGCAGGATTCACAGAACAACAGCGACACTGACTCCCGATGACTTCTACGAGACGGAACCGGCCATTTTGGATCCCACGCTTGCGCAATTTTTCAATTCGGACACCGAAGACGAAGAATTCGAAGGATTTACGAATGAAGAATAACTTCAGAAGGTGAGCGCTATGTTTATTTTGTGTGTTGTGACATTAACGTTCGAGCAACATTATGTTGCTATTTATTGCTCTACACCATTTTGAATTTTACTATGTTTGTGATTGCACATTTGCGTACATTTTGGGACAGAGTTGTTAGAACGCTGGTTTTCAATATATTATTAAAGTTTGACTGAACTATCTGACTGTTTTTTTGACATTCACTTTAGCGCAGCGTTTTTTTGACATTCACTTTAGCGCAGCGTAGGCGCGGCTTTTAGTCCGGGGCGGCTTATTGGTGGACAAAATTATGAAATATGTAATTCATAGAAGGTGCGGCTAATAATCCGGTGCGCCTTATAGTGCGGAAAATACGGTAGGTGAAATGACATCATCTCCCACGGCACACAGTGGTTGAAAAACACTGCGTTACAACACCGTTAGCGATAGCTTGATGTAACGTGGCGCGCTACATTTTATGTCGTTTCACGTCATAAGTGCAGCAAGTTCAATGCAGGAAATAACTTTTTACTGGTGAAAGAGACAAGCAGCACTAAAATGACCTTGATGTCAAACAGGAAGTGACACCATCACACTGTGAACAATGAATGAATGGGAATAATGAACAACAAATCAATGATTGGAGTGACAAACTTGCCATCCAAACAATACCCCGTTTGTTGACAAAAAGATAGGACAAACTGCACATTCAATCTTTTTATGAAGCAGAGGTAACACAATCCAGTGACAAGATTCAAAAAGAGATGCCGCTGCTAACGGCTAAAGCTAACAAACGCGGCTAATAAACGACCACATGGTTCATGACAGCCACTTTCTCATGCACTGCACACCAGAATAAAAATACCAAATTCAGTTGTTGTTTTTTTAATGAGTTTCAACATTCAGGCAATAATTGCCTCTCTTCAATTATCCCTTGCTTCCAATTAAGTCTCTGCGTTCTAAGTCAATAAACAGCTCATAATTAGAGTATTTAGGGTAGTATTGTCAATGTTTCCATAGGGAAAAAAACAACAAGATTATTTTCAATCATTCCAAGGCTGCAAAACATGGTCGTCATGTAAACAAACAGTGGAAAAGTTCTGATTGTTGGTACTAGAGCCCCTTCTGGACATTGAGGGGAACTACACCCAATGTGGTAATCAATGTGAGAAAAGAGCAACAGACTTTTGTTGCTCTTTTCTTTCTTTCTCCAATTACAAAACAAGTGGGGCCAAAAAAAACTGAAAATTAGCCCGAAACTCGATATGGACTCCACCCTGGAGATTACACACTCCACTCAGCCAGCATAACACTACTCTGTGTGTGTGTGTGTGTGTGTGTGTGTGTGTGTGTGTGTGTGTGTGTGTGTGTGTAGACATGTCAAGTTACTGTAGGCGTGTCTGGGCAGCGACACTGACGACTGTTGTTGCCTGTCAGCTGTGGAGCAAGAATGTGTTGTCGCACAAAGTATGTCGGCCATTGTCACACATGGACACACACACACACACATGGACACACACACACACACACACACATGTGTTGCTACACACCTGTCAGTGACGTGCGGTGAGGTTGATGGCTGGTGAGGCACTGACTTCATCACAGTCAGATTTACAAACATATGAACCCTAAAGAGTATCTTATTCACCATTTGATTGGCAGCAGTTAACGGGTTATGTTTAAAAGCTCATACCAGCATTCTTCCCTGCTCGGCACTCAGCATCAAGGCTTGGAATTGGGGGTTAAATCACCAAAAATGATTCCCGGGCGCGGCGCCGCTGCTGCCCACTGCTCCCCTCACATCCCAGGGGGTGATCAAGGGGATGGGTCAAATGCAGAGGACACATTTCATTACACCTAGTGTGTGTGTGACAATCATTGCTACTTTAACTTAACTTTAACTTTACACATACAAACTGTAGCACACAAAAAAGCACATTTAATTAAAAAACGTTATTATGGTCTTACCTTTACTTAGAAATTAAGTCCATGCGCCGCAACTAAAGCCCTCACTTAAACTTTCCACGTGCAAGATTGAATCTATTTAAAAAAGTGTAACCGAGGGTTTATAAATGTGGCCTATACTGTATGAAACTACAAAATAACAAACACGGAGGCTCCAGTTTACACGAGGACCACTTTATTTACCTTCTTTCAAAAACCTCCGCAACGTGACATCACTTCCGCTCTTAGCGCCTTCAAAATAAGAGCTCAAGGCATGTACTGTATAACAGCGCATAACAGGAACTTAACATCACAAAGAGGAAAGCCCATAAAAATAGGTTACAAAAGTTATTTATATAAGAAGCCAAAAAGTGCAAAAACAACAATGTTGGTGTTGGAGGAGTTGTGAATTAGGTACACCTGCAGTCTGCAGGTGTAACTTATGTTGTGGCCCTGCAGTCATTCACAACTCCTCCAACACCAACATTATTGTTTTTGCACTTTTTGGCTTCTTATGAAATAACTTTTTTAAATAGATTCAATCTTGCACGTGGAAAGTTTAAGTGTGGGCTTTAGTTGATATAACAATTCTACGGCGGGGGTGCAGGAGGCGAGCCTCAGCCAGTGCGTCTTTTGCAGCCCTTTTATGATCGCTCAGCACAAGAAATACGTTACACACATACAGTTGTTGACAAAATACACTGTACATTATATACCTCAGCTAACTAAACTATGGAAATGTATAATATAATTCATGTAGCAATACGGTCTCACTGCACAGCAGGCCAGCAGTTAGCCGAGTCATTGCGCAATCCATGTTGAGGCACTGAGTGACGTGCCTCGACTGGCTGCTGATCACCGCACCGTCTCTTCTCAGTATTTGAACGGCAAATGTGAAAATTCTGCGATTTTGAATAAAAATAATCTAACACTGGTGAAGTTAAATGGAAAATAACTTTATAGTATAATCACTGGATACATTTAACAATTTAATATATATTTTTTTCTTTTTACATTTTTTTTCTTTCCATGATGGCAGGTGAGGCGGGGCCTCACCTGCCTCTAGTGACTGCACGTCACTGACACCTGTCTGCTTCCGTCATGTCACACGGTTAGTCATACTAGTCAGTGTAATTCTACTGTCTTGTTGAAGCACTATACTGAAGTGACACATTTATTGTTGACAGAGGTGGGTAGTAACGCGCTACATTTACTCCGTTACATTTACTTGAGTAACTTTTGGGATAAATTGTACTTCTAAGAGTAGTTTTAATGCAACATACTTTTACTTTTACTTGAGTATATTTATAGAGAAGAAACGCTACTTTTACTCCGCTACTTTTATCTACATTCAGCTCGCTACTCGCTACTAATTTTTATCGATCTGTTAATGCACGCTTTGTTTGTTTTGGTCTGTCAGACAGACCTTCATAGTGCCTGCGTTTCAACAAATACAGTCACTGGTGACGTTCACTCCGTTCCACCAATCAGATGCAGTCACTGGTGACGTTGGACCAATCAAACAGAGCCAGGCGGTCACATGACCTGACTTAAACAAATTGAAAAACTTATTGGGGTGTTACCATTTAGTGGTCAATTGTACGGAATATGTACTGTACTGTGCAATCTACTAATAAAAGTTCCAATCAATCAATCAAAATTGTGAAGGAAAAAAGACCCTCTTTTATTTCAACCGTACATCCCGTCAAAAGCCTAAAGACCGACTACACAGTTCCTGTCTTCACAATAAAAGTGCCGCTCTATCGCGCATGCGCTTTCAAAATAAGAGTCTCCGAAAGCCAGCGCAAACAAGCTAGCAAGCTACGGAGTTTGCCGCCAATGTATTTCTTGTAAAGTGTATAAAAACGAATATGGAAGCTGGACAAATAAGATGCCAAAAACCAACCACTTTCATGTGGTATTAGACAGAAAGGAGGAACTTTTTTTCTCCTCCATTTGAAAACGTGGCCGTTATCATCACTACTGTCTGATTACAATCAATGCAAGTCATCACAATCAGGTAATACACCAACTTATATTCTTGTCTTCATGAAAGAAAGGAATCTATATGTGTTAAACATGCATGTATATTCATTAAAACACCTTTAACATGTAAACAAAAACGGCAAAATAAATAAATATAAATGATATACTGTATATATCAATGTATTTATATATATATATATATATATATATATATATATATATATATATATATATATATATATATATATATTATATATATGTATATATATGTATAAATATATATATATATATATATATATATATATATATATATATATACATACATTATATATATATATATATATATATATATATATATATATATATATATATATATATATATATATATGATATGATATGTGTGTGTATGTTACTCATCAGTTACTCAGTACTTGAGTAGTTTTTTCACAACATACTTTTTACTTTTACTCAAGTAAATATTTGGGTGACTACTCCTTACTTTTACTTGAGTAATAAATCTCTAAAGTAACAGTACTCTTACTTGAGTACAATTTCTGGCTACTCTACCCACCTCTGATTGTTTATCACTTAGCACAGCCCCGAAATCTTGTCATTGTTTCCATTTGGATGTCCCGCCCCTGCCCCGGTAATAAATACTGGCAAAAAAATGTATTAGAGAAGAATTTATGAATGCAATTTATTAGAATCTGAAAGCAGCAGACATTTAATTGTGGATTGAGAACAAATATTTTCTAAATGTTTCCCTAAGAAGGAACAATTTGAAGCAAAAAGCCTAATTACGCTCGCGTGACGCCTAAGAGGAGATTGTATGTTTTGGCCACCATCTGTCATGTTGTCATGCCAACCATCTGTCATGTTGTCATGCCAACTAGTGTCAGACAGACGCCCAGCTGGGGGAGCGAGGTCACCGCCGCCGCCGCACGCAGCATCTGCATTCCCACACTGGTCCTGATCAGGACTTCCTCCCAAAACTTCATCACTTTTCACCGCTCCTCCTCGCTGGGTGGGCGTGAGGTGGCGAGGGCGGGGGGAGGTGGCGAGGGCGGGGGAGGGTGGAGGAGCAAAGTAGCAGATTTCATCAGAGCCAAGTTGAAGGTGCTGAGCGAGGCCAGCATAACTTCCTGAAGAACCGGCAAGTGTTTGGACAAAATGCTCAGATGCCCTTTGACCCACGACTGGGCTGGTGGGAGTGACCTCTTGGCCCCACGTGGACTGACCTCTGACCCAAGGCCATCAGCTTTTTTTGCACTTAGCGCACGGCAGGTCAGCATTGCAGTGTACGCTTTGGAAGCTGGTTCTGACCCAAAACCCCCTCGCTACACGCCCACAACTCCATGCTTTGTAAACAAAACAATTCAACTTGGAGCTCCCAAAGCACTTTTAAAACCTTTGAGACTTATTAAGTGTTGACAAATGATATAATATGAGGACTTCAAGTGGGATTTTTTAGCCATGTCCTGTCTCCAATAAGCAGTGATGGGCAGCACACTGCATACTTGCCAACCTTGAGACCTCCGATTTCGGGGGGTGTGGGGTGGGGCGTGGTCGGGGGCGTGGTTAAGATATATATATATAAGAAATACTTGACTTTCAGAGAATTCTAGCTATATATATATATATATATATATTTTATTACATATATATATATATATATATATATATAAATAAATAAAAGAAATACTTGAATTTCAGTGTTCATTTATTTACACATATACACACACATAACACTCATCTACTCGTTGTTGAGTTAAGGGTTGAATTGTCCATCCTTGTTCTATTCTCTGTCACTATTTCAGAAGACACACATTATACAAATATACATTATAAAATCAATAAGAAAACGGGAGCTCTAATTTGGGAGTCTGAATTAGGATCAGAAGTTCCTATATAAACATTGCGCACTCACGTCGCCTTTTTGTATTGATTACTGCAGCTGTGCACTGGATTCATTCACAAATACAAACTACAACTCACAAACACTTTAGAGTTAGGCTCCACCATCAGAATGTGTACTTAAACTTATAAAGATCACATGGATATTCTTCAGTGAGTTGATTCACCAAAACTAACCTGTTATACAGGAGGAAAAAGCACACAGGACGTTTCAATTGTTCACAGACTGGTCGCGCTCATCAGAATGACAAGACACTTCCGGTCTGCAGGCGATAGCATTCAATTGGGAAGAAACGCCCTACTGCCCCCTACTGACCAATGTGAATACTGATAAATGTGTAATGACAGCTCCAAAAACGAATTCAAACCACAAAATAAAATAAATAAATCAACACAAAAATGTGACACATTATGGGTGGGTCACATATGCATGTACAGTAGATGGCAGTATTGTCCTGTTTAAAAGTGTCACAACATTGCTGTTTACGGCAGACGAACTGCTTTACGGTAGACGAAAACCTGACTGCTGTTGTTGTGTGTTGTTACCGCACTGGGAGGACGTTAATGAAACTGCCTAACAATAAACCCACATAAGAAACCAAGAACTCGCCCTCAATCATTAGCTGTTTATATTGTGGGAAAGCGGACGTGAGAACAGGCTGTCAACACGTCACTCAGGTCCGCATGGAGCTGGAGGGGGCGTGGCCTCCAGCTCCGCCTGAATTTCGGGAGAAAATTTGTCCCGGGAGGTTTTCGGGAGAGGCGCTGAATTTCGGGAGTCTCCCGGAAAATCCGGTAGGGTTGGCAAGTATGACACTGCAAAAACTGAAATCTAAGTAAAATGAAATATGTGAAATAAGGCTGATATTTGCTTATTTTCTGTCTGATAAGATCATTCTTCTCACTAAGCAGATTTGATGTTAGAGTGTTTTACTTGTTTTAAGTGTTTTGCTCCTAAATGATGTCAGTAAGATATTACAGCTTGTTGCTGAGATGTGATGACCTATATTGAGTAAAACATGCTTGAAACTAGAATATCAAGTGTTGCAAAGCTGTGTCATCAACACTCACAAGTATAAAACTACTTTTTTTAAAGTCATCATTTCTTATTTCAAGCATGAAATAAAAAAATCATGACTTTGACACAATTGTGTCTCATAATTAAAACAGATGTCAGCCAAATGGACTTTGCTGTTTTATTGTCAATGAAACAATAGAAAATAGGTACTCATATAGTAGTACAGTTGGCACAGTACAGTAAACTGACAGTTAATATTTAAACATTTCAAACTATTTTGAACAGAAATAGTTCATGCACATTCAGATGAATTCTTCAAAATTGCAATGAAAATGTTTTTGGCCGGGCTGTATAAATGTGCACTAATTGACTGAAAGAGCACACACTTGGCGCGATGATGTCATGTTATCCATGGAAAAATGCATTTTTAGACAATATGATTTGCCTGATTTACCCCGAGAGTAACAAGCGCTTGCCTTGTTGCCTTTCCATTAAGAACAATAAATTAGTTTTTAGTATAAGTTTGCTGGTTTCAAGAAATGTAATATCATTATGTCAAGATAATGGCACTAGCATTTACTTCATTTAAGAATATTTTTCAACATATTGAGCAAAAAGGTCTCTTTTTTTTCTACCAAGAAAAGTGCACTTGTTATTAGTGAGAATAAACTTATTTTAAGCTATTTTGGGTTCATTGAGGTTAGCTAATTTGACTTGTTTTGGAAAGTCTTGACAAGCCACATTTTCTTGTTCTATTGGCAGATAATTTTGCTACTTCAAGTGTGATTTTTATATACGTACATATATATTCACTGTACAAACATACATATACACATACATATACATTCACTGTAAAAACATACATATACACAAACATGTACATATACATTCACTGTACAAACATACATATACACATACATGTACATATACATTTACTGTACAAACATACATATACACATCCTGTACATATACAAGTACATATGCATACATACACTCACGCACATAACCATGTTTCATCAAACATATATTGACGTTGTTGCCCTAGGGTAAACTGGGTATAACACATGGCACACTGACAAAGCTTAACCCATACTTGCCAACCCTCCCGAATTTTCCAGGAGACTCCCGAAATTCAGCGCCTCTCTCGAAAACCTCCCGGGACAAATATTCTCCCGAAAATCTCCCGATTTTCAGCCGGAGCTGGAGGCCACGCCCCCTCCAGCTCCACGCGGACCTGAGTGAGGACAGCCTTTTTTCATGACGGGAGGACAACAGGGTGACAAGAACTAAATCATCCAGACTAGAGATAAATTGTATTATTATGTTTATTTTACCTAAAAATAAATATATTTATTAATTAAGAAAAAAAAAAACTAAATACATTTTTACTATATTTTGCTAAAAACATCAAAATTAATTGTATTTTTATTTGTATTTTTTTGTGACTTCTTATTACGTCCAGCCATAGAATTATACATTAAAATAAACATATTTGAAATAATTGATTTTAAATTATCATAATAATTCATTTAAAATGACTATATTTAATTA
The DNA here is from genome assembly GCF_033978685.3 of Nerophis lumbriciformis. NCBI lineage: Eukaryota > Metazoa > Chordata > Actinopteri > Syngnathiformes > Syngnathidae > Nerophis > Nerophis lumbriciformis. The sequence continues at coordinate 54,272,616 of NC_084557.2, forward strand.
TTAAAATAATTGCTTGTTTATCAACAACTTTAGCATTTTATTCATTACATTTTGAAACTCTCAGAAGCCAAGTTATGTTATATTCCTTAATATTTATTTATGCAAGTTTGAAGTATCAATTATCTAAACACAGTTTTGTTTGCATATTTTCAGGATATATATATATATATATATATATATATATATATATATGTGTATGAAATACTTGACTTGGTGAATTCTAGCTGTCAATATACTCCTCCCCTCTTAACCACGCCCCCAAACACGCCCCGCCCCACCCCCGACCACGCCCCCACCCCCCACCTCCCGAATTCGGAGGTCTCAAGGTTGGCAAGTATGGTTTAACCTATTGTTACTATAACAATCTACAAGGTTAATGTAGGTTGCTTCTCTTTCGTATCTCAAGTTATCATTACGTATATGTATTGTTGCATTTGAACAACTGTATTGTTGATAATGAAGGTAATTATTGGTATTGTTCATTATCAATAGTGATATTTCTATTGGTATTTGTATTGATCCATTTGTAGTGTAATAATGCTCATTGTCATTTCTGTATTATTTTTTATTTTCGCTAACTGCTTATTTGCTATTACTTTTACCATCATATTTGTACATGTCCTATTTGCTGATGTTGCTCTATTGTTGTTGTTGTTGTTGTTTGCTGTTGTTGTTTTTGTCTCTCTGTCTAATCCCCCTCTTGTCCCCACAATTTCCCCCTCTGTCTTCTTTTTTTCTCTCTTTCTATCCCCTCCTGCTCCGGCCCGGCTGAACTAAATGATAATATAAATACATTTAATAAAGTCAAATACAAATTAAGAAGGGGAACCGGAGGGTGTGTTCCAACTATCGTGGGATCACACTCCTCAGCCTTCCCGGTAAGGTCTATTCAGGTGTACTGGAGAGGAGGCTACGCCGGATAGTCCAACCTCGGATTCAGGAGGAACAGTGTGGTTTTCGTCCTGGTCGTGGAACTGTGGACCAGCTCTATACTCTCGGCAGGGTCCTTGAGGGTGCATGGGAGTTTGCCCAACCAGTCTACATGTGCTTTGTGGACTTGGAGAAGGCATTCGACCGTGTCCCTCGGGAAGTTTTGTGGGGAGTGCTCAGAGAGTATGGGGTTTCGGACTGTCTGATTGTGGCGGTCCGCTCCCTGTATGATCAGTGTCAGAGCTTGGTCCGCATTGCCGGCAGTAAGTCGGACACGTTTCCAGTGAGGGTTGGACTCCGCCAAGGCTGCCCTTTGTCACCCATTCTGTTCTGAACTTTTATGGACAGAATTTCTAGGCGCAGTCAAGGCGTTGAGGGGATCTGGTTTGGTGGCTGCAGGATTAGGTCTCTGCTATTTGCAGATGATGTGGTCCTGATGGCTTCATCTGGCCAGGATCTTCAGCTCTCACTGGATCGGTTTGCAGCCGAGTGTGAAGCGACTGGGATGGGAATCACCACCTCCAAGTCCGAGTCCATGGTTCTCGCCCGGAAAAGGGTGGAGTGCCATCTCCGGGTTGGGGAGGAGATCTTGCCCCAAGTGGAGGAGTTCAAGTACCTCGGAGTCTTGTTCACGAGTGGGGGAAGAGTGGATTGTGAGATCGACAGGCGGATCGGTGCGGCGTCTTCAGTAATGCAGACGCTGTATTGATCCGTTGTGGGGAAGAAGGAGCTGAGCCGGAAGGCAAAGCTCTCGATTTACCGGTCGATCTACGTTCCCATCCTCACCTATGGTCATGAGCTTTAGGTCATGACCGAAAGGACAAGATCACGGGTACAAGCGGCCGAAATGAGTTTCCTCCGCCGGGTGGCGGGTCTCTCCCTTAGAGATAGGGTGAGAAGCTCTGTCATCCGGGGGGAGCTCAAAGTAAAGCCGCTGCTCCTCCACATGGAGAGGAGCCAGATGAGGTGGTTCGGGCATCTGGTCAGGATGCCACCCGAACGCCTCCCTAGGAAGGTGTTTCGGGCACGTCCGACCGGTAGGAGGCCGCGGGGAAGACCCAGGACACGTTGGGAAGACTATCTCTCCCGGCTGGCCTGGGAACGCCTCGGGATCCCCCGGGAGGAGCTGGACGAAGTGGCTGGGGAGAGGGAAGTCTGGGCTTCCCTGCTTAGGCTGCTGCCCCCGCGACCCGACCTCGGATAAGCGGAAGAAGATGGATGGATGGAAATACAAATAAAGCAACAAGAGAGGTATCCTACACTTCTCTTGTGTAGAGTAAATATGGATATAGATCATCTACATAATGATGTGTCTGAGTGGCTGGACAGGACAAAGTGGCGGAAGGTTCCATAGAGCAAGGCTCCATAGCCTTCATCAACACTTATGATGGAATGTAGTATTTTATCTAGACTTTGCTTTACATGTACATGTATATGTACATGTACGTGTACACGTACTCCCTCACTGAGAACTAGTGACACTCCCTCCATGCATAAAACATCTTATCTCTCCTCCTCCTCCTCCCACTACTACTACTGTGGTTGTTTATCTGCTGGTCTTATCAGGCTGACTGCAGCGCAGACAAGGCTGATGAGTCATGGAGCAGACGTGCAGTGTGGTAGTCTCCAGCCTTATCTTGTCCTCCCACAACAACCCCACACACACCAGTGATGTGACCCAGCACCACACACACACACACACACGCACGCACACACACACACCCGTGGTGTGACCCAGCACCACATGCTATAGTATCACCACACTTTATCTTTACACACACTTTTTATTCCTCCACAATCCTTCTGTTGCTTTTTTTTTTTTTTGCCAGAGTCCAAGGTTAAAACAAAAAAAGGTACCGTATTTTCCGCACTATTAGCCGCACCTAAAAACCACAAATTTACTCAAAAGCTGACAGTGCGGCTTATAACCCGGTGCGCTTTATATATGGATTAATATTAAGATTCATTTTCATAAAGTTTAGGTCTCGCAACTACGGTAAACAGCCGCCATCTTTTTTCCCCGTAGAACAGAAAGCGCTTCTTCTTCTACGCAAGCAACCGCCAAGGTAAGCACCCGCCCCCATAGAAGAGGAAGCGCTTCTTCTTCTACTGTAAGCAACCACCCGCCCCCGTAGAAGAAGAAGAA